>NW_006399805.1:11982673-11988141 GCF_000299155.1 Elephantulus edwardii
CACAGTGTGACCCCTCACCCCAAGGGCACAGTGTGACCCCTCACCCCCAGGGCCCAGTGTGACCCCCTCACCCCCAGGGCACAATGTGACCCCTCACCCCCAGCGCCCAGTGTGACCCCTCACCCCAGGACACAGTGTGACCCCTCACCCCCAGGACACAGTGTGACCCCTCATCCCTAGGGCCCCCTCTTACCCAGGGCATCCTGGGCGCGAATGTCCGCTCCATGCTCAATGAGCAGACGCACTATCTCCTCACTGCCCACACAGGCAGCAAAGGACAGAGGGTGCTCCCCTGGGGACAGAGACCAGTGACCTCCAGCTTAGCTCAGGGGTCCTTGTGGGGCCCCCTGAATCCCCTGCCCCCATCCCTCCTCCACTGGCCACACCTTCCCTCCTCCCACTCTCTCCCCTCTAACATTCCCCATGCACCCCCTCCCCACCCCATCTTGCTTCTCTCTCCTTTCCCCTCCCCTACTTCACATTCTCTCCTGCTTCCTTTTCTCGCCCCTCCCTCCCTCCCTGCATGGCCCCTCACTGAAATAGATGAGCTAGTAGGGGCTTTGGTCACCCCTTCCCCTCCCTGCGCCCCTCCTCCCAGCCCCAGGCTCTCCCTGAAGTAGGTGAGGTTGTGGGGCTTTGGCCAGAAGGCCGGCCCTTCCCTCCTGCCCCACCTCAAGTTCTCACCAAAATAGATGAGGTTGTGGGGGCTGCGGCGGAAGGCCACCCCCGTGGCTCTGGCCGAGACGCTGGCCCCATGGGCGAGCAGGGCACGCACCAAGTTCACGTTCTGGTTCACCACAGCGATGTGCAGTGCGGTCTGGCCTGGTCAGAGAGAGAGAGAGAAGAGAGTCAGGGACACTGTCCTTCCATCCTGCGGGTCCTGGGGCTGTGAGGTCCTGTCCCAGGGAGAGCGGGGGGGCCCTGGGCTGGGTCCTCATCCCCCTCCCCTACATGGGGTCAGGTGCTCCTGACTGAGGGGAAGAGGCAGAGGTGGGGGTAGGAGGAACAGGGGCTTGTGTCCGGGGCCTCTGGAGGCCTGCAGGGCAGGTGTGGCAGGCAGCTCTAGCGGGCAGCACCTGCGTGTGGGGCGTCCCTCACCCTCGTACAGCTCGGACACCATGGGCTCCCGGACCAGCTCGGGGGAGGCCTCCATCAGCAGTAGGGCGGCCTCCAGGTTGTCGTAGAGCGCGGCCACGTGCAGGGCGGTCTCCCCCAGGGCTCCTGCGGGGACAGAGGGGTCAGATCCTCCAAGCCTCCCAGGGGAGGCCTCTTTATGAGACACTGAGGATATGGTGTACCTCTCTGGTGGTCGCAGGCCCCACCTAGCAGCAAGTCCTTGAGGGTACACAGATCGTTGGCCTTTGATGCCAGAAGCAGTGGACACTCCCGAATCCTGGGGACAAGGGACAGGGAATCAAGGCAGGGACAGGGATGGGCCAGGATCCGCTCCTTCATGTTTCCCTGGGGACTCAGTGTCTGAGGGGGGCTCTGGTCTCTCCTGATTGAGGGCTGGTGGTGTCGCACTGGGGCCTATCGGTGAGGGGTCACATCAGGTCTTGCACTGGCCCTGGAAAGTGAAGTCATCTGCCTTCCCCACAGGAATGCACCACCCTGGAGATGGAGGTGCCTCCACTGGTACACAGAGCAGGAAGGACAGAGAGGACATCCTAGAGGCGTGGCTTTCAGGCGGCCCCTCCCCTATTCTTATGGCCCCAGGCCACTGAGCCAAGAAGGGTGTTTAGGGGCGTGGTGCTCAGACCTACCCTTCTGGACACTGGTCTTATGTGGCCTCAGTGCCCCCTGTCTTTCCAGGGTAGGAATGGGCAACAAGACAGACAGACGCCTACCCAACCCCCCCCCCCCGAGGCCCCCAAACCCCCTCATTCAAAGGAGGTGTCAGAGGTCACAGGTCTAAGGTCCCCCTGGAAGCTGGGGAAGGGAGATAGTGCATGAAGCACATTACCTCACTGCTCTGCACACAGAGGCTGGGCTCAGAAAGATGCAAGGTCCATCCACAGATGATGGGGAGACTTGGGACCACACCAGGCCCTTAACCCGTGTTAGACCGAGCCTGATTAAGCCCCAGCCAGCAAAGCTTACTGTAAAGGGACATCAGGTCCCCCAAGTGCTCTGGGCAGAGGCCTGTCTATGTGATGGGCCCCTGACGGTTATCTTGAAATGTTCGTGGCAGGAGAACCCCCACACTGAGCTCCTGAAGAGCTGGTCCACTGGCCCCCAAGCCAGCTAGCTTCTCGCATCCCAGGGACTCTCACTTGCCCTCCGCTTCCTCATCTTCTCAGCTAAATGCATTTCAGTTCACAGGACCCCCTCTACTCTGCACCCTGTTCTCCCAATTACCCCCTCTGGGGGCTTGACCACTGTCCCCCACCCCACTCTGTGGTTGGACTGTGGGGAGTGGACTGCCCACCTTTGCTGCTGCCGCATGTGGGCCTCATCCTGAAGCTGTTCCCAGTCACCTTCTCTGATGATCCAGGGAGTCAGAAGTTTCTGGACCCAGGGTCTCTTAGTTTTGGGTGGGGATGTCCACCTGTCTCCTTCCATGCCCTGGCCGGACAAGGCTTCCAGTTGGGGCTGGCAGTGAAGGCGTCCCCCGTGAGCGCTGTGGCTGTGGGTGGTGTGAGCCTGTGTGGGCAGGGTGCAGCCAGGCAGGACACAGACAGCCCAACAAGGAGGAGTCTTTCCTGCAGGGGAGGAGTCAGCGTAGGGCCTGAGGGAAGGGACGGTCCAGGCAGACGATGGGGCTGAGGAAATTGGACAGGACAAGGATAGACCAGATGCCTGCTTTGAGTCCTGGTTCTGACTCCCTACAGCAGGCGCTTTCCCCACTGCGTCGTCCTCCTCTAGTCTGTAAAATCTGGGTAGGAATCACACCACCACTGAGTGCCTACTGATAATGGCCCTTTCACAGACTTGGGCTTGTCTGCCCCTCCTGTCCACCATCACCTCTGCCCCAACTCAGAGGCACGTCACTGGTGGCCTATTTCTGTGAGAACTCCAACAGCTCTTTCTCTTGCAACTTCCTAGAGCCCACACCTGGAGGGTTCACACCTAAAATCCCACACCTGGAGGGTTCACACCTGGAGAGATCACACCTGGAGCACCCACACCTGGAGAGCACACATCTGGAAAACCCACTTACAGAGTACACACCTGGAAGGCCCATCCATAGAGAGCCTACATCTGGAGAGTCTGAAAGGTCCAAACCAAGTCCAGAAGCAGCACTAGCCGAGTGCAGTGGACTGAGGCTCAGTTGGTGTCTGAGAAGACAAGGGTAATTGTCCATTCTGTCTGGCTGGCTGGAGGTAGTCACCGCAGTTTCAAGGGCCTGTGACCATTTTCCATTATTTTAGTATTCCCTGTCTAATCTCCTGGGGTGGGCCATAAAACCCTGTTTAGGGGTAAACATTAATCACACTGCTGTTTCCTGGAACACAAAGACATATTCCTGTAAGGTCAGCTCAGCAAAATGGAATCCCTTTGGTTTCAACCTTATAGGGTCCACACCTGGAGGCCCACACCTGGAGAGGCTGCCTCACTCCTGGAGAGTCCACACCTGAGGGTGCACACCTAGGAGGGACAGTCACTCAGAAAGGCAGGCACGTGGCAAGGCTTACACTTAAAGAGCATAGACTCCAGGAAAGGTGCACACCAGGAGGACAAACATCAGAGTGGAGACTCACAACTGGTGGGGGACACACACCTGGAGGGATCCATAACTAGGGAACACATAGAGACTCACACAGGGAGAGGCATGCACCTGGTGGGCCACATTCCTAAGGAACACACATGGGGTGCACACACCTGGGGGGCCACATACCTGAGGGACACACACCTGGGGGGTACACACCTGGGGGCCACATACCTGAGGGATACACACTTGGGGGCACACACCTGGGGGCCACATACCTGAGGAACACACACTTGGGGGGCACATACCTGGGGGACACATACCTGAGGGACACACACCTGGGGGGGCACACACCTGGGGGACACACACCTGAGGGACACGCACCTGGGAGGCACACACCTGGGGGCCACATACCTGAGGGACACACCTGGGGAACACATACCTGAGGGACACACACCTGGGGGGCACACACCTGGGGGCCACATACCTGAGGGACACACACCTGGGGGGTACACACCTGGGGGCCACATACCTGAGGGATACACACTTGGGGGCACACACCTGGGGGCCACATACCTGAGGAACACACACTTGGGGGGCACATACCTGGGGGACACATACCTGAGGGACACACACCTGGGGGGGCACACACCTGGGGGACACACACCTGAGGGACACGCACCTGGGAGGCACACACCTGGGGGCCACATACCTGAGGGACACACACCTGGGGGTCACACACCTGGGGGCCACATACCTGAGGGGGGTGTACATACCTTGAGGAACACACACACACCTAGAGAGCCAGGTCAGAAATCTGAGAGGGTCCAGATGTTGAATGGTAGCTGCACGGACAGATCAATTCCAAGTCCTTTGGATGAAGCACCATCACCTTGGGATTTTATTTGGGGGGGGTTTTATTAGTTTGCTTACAAAGTTCATATACATTGTGTTTCACACTATTCTTCATTCACATTGTGTTTCGTATAATCATTCTCATGCATTCGGTTCTATAATATTTACCATCATTGGGCCTGGCCCATCATGACCTGGTCTTTTCACCCAGATCCTTCCCCTTTCCTCCCTTCATTGCTAGGTGGTGCGGTGGGTCCAGGTGTATTCCCCTTCCCTGTCCTCCTTCTCAAAGAGGTGAAGTACTTGACTGTGGTCATCAGTGGATAGAGAAGAGGTATGTGGGGAAAGGGTCAGCGACCTATCCAAGAGGACAGGCTCAGAGGACATGCACTTGTCCAGTCCACACGGCTGAGGCCGTCAGAGCTGGTTTCCAGGGTCAGCTCCAGGCCAGAACCTTGTGTGGAAGGTGTGACACACTCCTCTTGGAGGGCCTGCCTTCAGGAGGACCATCACCCATTTGCTGGAAGACGTCTGCCCCCAGAATCTGTGAAGGGTAGATGGCTAACCCTAACCCGCAGAAAGGATCTGAAAGAAGGGAAGATAAGCGGGGGAGGGGGCCTCGCAGGCTGGGGTCAGGATGGAGAGGCCAAGGGTGGTGGGGAGGAGGGTCCCAGCATGGGGCAGTTTTCAGTCCAAGCTGGGGGTGGGTCAGCGGGTGGTAACTGCCTGAGTCTGAGACTTCACCTAAGGAGATGGAGGGAGCGATAGGGGCAGAGGCTGTAGATGCCCTGATAAGGTAAGCGGGAGAGGCCGCCGCCAAGGAAACACCTGCCCATAAAGTGGTGGTGCAGGGCCAGGCCAGGCTGCCAGTTACAGCCGCACGGGGCAGGAGGGAAGGAGCCCCGAGGGCACTGTCGTGGGGGAGGCCCTCCCCCGTCCTCCTCTCCTTCCTCCCTTCCTTGTT
>NW_006399805.1:11988241-11998882 GCF_000299155.1 Elephantulus edwardii
GGGCGGGGGGGGAGGCGATGTGAGGAGCCTGACTGGAGGCCTCCAGGGGGCCGACTGGAGCTCCAGCCCCTCCCTTTGGAGCAGGGCCCCCCTCCCATGCCTGAAAACCTCAAAACCCCTCCCTAAAGCAGCAGATAGTGAGGCAGGAAGATGCAGCAGAGCTGCGCTGTCAATTCTTAACTGGATTATAGCTGGAGGCGGAAGCCTGGTTATCTCTCTTTGCTTCTGTCGTAGTAAGGAGCTGTGCTGCCAACCCCGAAGGTATATGGTTCGAATCTCCCAGCTGCTCTGCAGGAGAAAGATGGGCCATCTCCTCCCATGTACTTAAACTGCCTCTGAAAACCCACTAGAGGGTCTGCTATGAATTGGTTCTGACTCACAGTACGCAAGCTATAGTTTGCTTTGATCCACACAAGTGCATTTGCATAGTCAATAAAGCATAAAAAGATGTTCTTCTCTTTATTATCAGCTATCATATTCCTGGTGCCATGGCCTCTTATAAAGCCGGCTTGAACTTCTGGCTTGAACTGCTTGAACTGTTCTAGCCATTTTTTAATGACCTTCAGCAGTATTTTGCTTGCATGTGAAAGTAATGATATTGTTTGATAGTTCCCACATTTAGTTGCATCACCTTTCTTAGGAATGGGAACGAATATGGACCTCTTCCAATCCATTGGCTAGACAGCTGTCCTTCAAATTTCCTGGCACAGACTGGTGAGCACATTCAGGGCTGCATCTGTTAACTGAAAAAGTCAATGACTCCTGAGGCCTTGTTTGTTTGGGGTTTTGTTATAGTACTTATTTTTCCTTCAGAAATTATTTTTTTTATTTTAATGAAAGTTCACAGAGACTTTGAATTTCCATTCATTCATTGTTGCACACTTTCCTCCCTGCCTACTTCTCCCCCCCACTTCTATTTTCTCTTTCAAAAGTAATAAATAAATTAAATCAATAAATAATCTTCCATTGTTATACAATCCCCCTGCCCCGTAGTACACTCCTCTATCCAGCTTTCATTCGGGACTTTTGTCATGACAATAATACCTAATCATATAGTCTTCCTAAACAGTTCTCCCTCATCTGTTTCAATGCAGTATCCCCTCTTCGTTTTCCCCCAACCCCAATGTCAGTCTGCTTTACAACAGTGGCACTATGCAGTATTTGTCTTTTTGTGATGGAGATATTTCACTCAGCATAATGTTCTCCAGGGTCACCCATTTTGTATAATATTTCATGAGTTTCTTGTTTTTCCAATGCAGCATAGTATTCCATTGTAGGAATATACCAAAGCTTCTCTATCCATTCATTTGTTGATGGGCATTTGGGTTGTTTCTAACACTTTGCTATTGTGAACAAAGCTGCAATAAACATAGGTGTGCAAATATCTGCTTGGGTGGCAGTTATTGTTTCTTTAGGGTATATTCCCCATAGTGGAATTGCTGGGTCAAATGGTATTTCTATTTGCAATGTTTTGAGAGAGCACCACACAGCCTTCCACAGTGGTTGCACCATTTTACACTCCCACCACAGTGGGTTTCTCCACAACCTCACCAAATTTGTTGTTTGCTATTCTGTTAAATTTTGCTATTCTTACTGGGGTAAGATGGTATCTCATAGTTGTTTTGGTTTGCATCTCTCTTAGATCTAGGAACCTGAACATTTCTTCATGTGTTTATTCACCATCTGAAAATCTTCTTCGGTGAAGTGTCTGTTCATATCCTGTGCCCATTTTGCAGCTGGGTTGTTTACCTTTATCTTGTGGTGGTGCTCAAGTATTTTATAAATTCTAGATTTATTATAGTCCCTTATCAGACATGTCATTACCAAATATTTTTTCCCAGTCTGTGGTTTCCTTTTTCACCCTGTTGGATTAGTTTTTGGATATGCATAGGGATTTGATTCTTAGAAGGTCCTATTCATTTATTTCATCCACTCCTGGTTGTAAATTTTTCAGGATGCTTGGAAGACTGTTTATGCTGTGAACTAGGGCTTCTCTAATTCTTCCAAGCTTTTCTCTCATGAAGTTTATTATAGTCCTTGGTTTTAGTCCTAGGTTCTTGATCCACTTTGAGTTGACTTTTGTGTATGGAGTTATTATTGAACGCAAGGGGTTCTTTCTGTAGTCAATTACCAATAAGACAGACAGACAGACTGCAATATCCATATGCACTTTATTACAGATCTGGAAGGACATCGGGCTGGAGTTCCCATCAAAAACTGCTTTCTGTCTTTGAGTGGTAATTAGCCTTTTATACCAGGGTGAGATATCCACTCACTTAAAAATGAACTTTTGTTAGCAAAATCAAAGAATTCCTACACCTGAAAAAACCCCCATTCAAACACAGGTACCGGTAAACGGGCAACCTCCAAAAGAGTTAACACATGACTGAGAAAAACAGGCCCTGAAAAGATAAAGGCTAAATCTGGAAAGGCCCACCTCCCCTCCTGGCAAAGAGGCAGACTAAGATGGGAGGGGAGAGGAACAGTTTCAAAGAGGTAAATGGCTGATCTAGGAAAGATGCCTTCCCTCTCCTAGTAAACAGACCACTTAAACTACTTTTACATGACTAAAGAAAGGAAACAAAGAATTCTAAGACAAGGTAACTTTTACAAGCTAGAGAAAATTGGTGTCAGTTTTAGAACTATGTAACTATAGTTTTATAACTGATATATATTTAGAAAATTCTGAATTTATACCACCACATCAGAGTGAAGTATGAATCTTGCTTGAGTTTTCTACAGATATTTTTCCAATTTTGTCAAAACCATTTGTTGGAAAGGCTGTCATTTCCCCACTTAACTGATTTCATCTCCTTGTCAAAAATCAGTTGACCATAGGTAGATAGGCTGTTTTCCAGGTTCTCAATTCTATTCCATTGATCTATGCGTCTGTCATTGTACCAGTACCATGTTGTCTTGACCACCATGGTAGTGTAGTAGGATTTGAAATCAGGGAGTGAGATGCCTCCTATTTTGTTTCTCTTTTAAGGAGTGCTTTGCTTATTCTGGGCCTCTTTCCATTCCAAATGAAATTGGAGATTTCCTTTTCCATCTCATTGAAGAATGGAATTGGTATTTGTATCGGGATTGCATTGAATGTGTAAATTGCCTTTGGTGGTATTGTCATTTTCACAATATTGAGTCTTTCTATCCACAAGCAAGGTATGTTCTTTCATTTCTCCAGGTCTCTTTTTGTTTCTTGTAGAAAGGTTTTATAATTTTCTATGAATAGATCCTTTGTGATTCTGGTTAGGTTTATTCCCAACTATTTAATCTTGTGATCAGCTATTGTGAAGGGTATTGTTTTTCTGAGCTCCAGCTCTATATTCTCTTTGTCATTGTAGAGAAATCCAATTGATTTTTGTATGTTGATCTTGTATCCTGCCACTTTGCTGAATTGGTCAACTATGTCTAATAGTTTTCTTGCTGAGTCTTTAGGATTTTCTAAGTATATTATCACACGATCTGCATATTGCTGTTGTTAGGTGCCGTCGAGTCGTAGATGACTCATAGCGACCCTATGAATGAAAGGCCTGAACACTGTTCATAGAGTTTCCAGAGGCAAGCCATTTCAGAAGTGGATGCCGCTCCTGCTTCCAGGCTTGTTTTAATCGAGAAGCTCCAGCAAACACTGTCCAGCATTTGGCACATCAGTGTTACAGTGTTCAGCATCATAGCAACCATGAGTTACCTCTATACAGCAATGCACAGACCAGTGCTATACCACCTAGAAAAATGTTTGACAGGAAAACAATTTTAACCAGGCCTGAGGGCCGCAGGCCCCGGAGCCCTTTGGGGCTTTAAACCACCACCTGCCTTAAACCCTAGGCCAAGACTCGAGGGCCTTGCTGGTTGGGGATGAGCAGTCCTGCAAGTCAAACACAAGCCCGAAAAAGCACTCAACCCCAAAAACTTGCCATTATTTGGGCACGCAAGTGGACCACCATGTTCAGGCAGCAAGAAGTCACAGAAACCCTGGGTGGAGCCATCCAGGAAGGACATGCCCACTTTCTCTCCCCTCTTTCCTTTGGGGCTTTCAGCCACTGCCTGCCTTAAACCCTAGGTCAACCCTCGAGGGCTCGCTCATGGGGGGAAGAGCAGTCCTACATATCAAACACCCCATCTGCATACAGAGATAATTTTACCTCCTCTTTGCCAACTTGGATACATCTTATTTCCTTCTCTTGTCTTATTGCTATAATTAAGACTTCCAATACAGTATTGAATAGGAGAGGTGATAGTGGGTATCCTTGCCTAGTTCCTCTTCTCAAAGGGAATGCCTTTAACCTCTCCATTGAGAACAATGTTGGCTCTCAGATTTGCATATATACTTTCTACTATGTTGAAGAAATTCCCCTCTAATCCTATTTTGTTGAGCGTTTTAATCAGGAAAGGCCGTTGGATTTTGTCAAAGGCCTTTTCTGCATCAATTGATAGGATCATGTGGTTCTTGTTCTTTGCTTTGTTGATGTGATGAATTACATTGCTTGTTTTTCCTTATGTTGAACCATCTTTGCATACCTTTTACGAATCCTACTTGGTCATGGTGAATTATTGTTTTGATGTATTATTGGATTCTATTGGCCAGGATTTTTATTCAGGATTTTTGCATCTGTGTTCATGAGAGATATTGGCCTATAGTTTTCTATTTTGGTGGTGTATTTACCTGGCTTTGGTATCAAGGATATATTTGCTTCATAGAATGAGTCTGGGAAAATTCCATATTTTTCTATTTTCCGAAATAGTTTATGTAGAATTGGTGACAGTTCTTCTCTGAATGTTTGATAAAATTTACTTGTAAAACCATGTGGCCCAGGGCTTTTTTAGCTGGAAGTTGTTTTATTACATTTTCAATGTCTTCTTTTGTAATGGGTCTTGTTCAGTATTCAGTTTTGGTTTGTGTCAGTTTTGATAGGTTGTGAATTTCTAAGTATTTGTTCATTTCCTCTAGATTTTCATATTAGTCTAAGTGTATTTTTCATAATATTTCATTGTTAGCCTTTTTATTTTAGTTGGTTCTGTTGTGATGTTGCCCGTTTCATGTTTTATTCAGATTATTTGTGTGCTTTTCTTCTTTTCTTTTGTTAGTTTTGCTAGTGGTTTGTCAATTTTACTGGCCTTTTCAAAGAACCAACTCCTAGTTTTGTTGATGGTTTCAATTGTTTTTCTGTTTTCTATTTATTTCTTCTCTAATTTTTATAATTTCAGTTTTTTTAGAGAGTGTCAGGTTTTCTTGATGTTGTTTTTCAATTTGTTGGAGATGTTGAGTTAGAGACTCAATGGTCATTTTTTCCCTGCCTTTTGATGTGTTTGCTTGTTCATATAAAATGACCTCTGATTACTGACTGTTTTGGCTGTTTCCCAGAGATTTTGGTAAGTGGTGTTTTCATTGTCATTTGTTTCAAGAAACTTTTTAACTTCATTTTTTCTTTCTTCTAGTGCCCACTCATGTTCAAGCAAAGTGTTATTCAGCTTCCAAATGTATGGTTCCTTCTCATTTATCCTCTTGTTATTAATTTCTGATTTTGTAGCATTGTGGTCAGAGAAGATGCTTTGCATTATTTCTATTTTTTTTTAATTTATTTATGTTTATGTTTGCCTTGTCACCTAAAATGTGATCTATTCTTGGAGGAGGAGAAGGTATATTGTGCTTTTTTGGGGTGCATTACCCTCTAAATATCTATGAGATCTAGTTGGTTTATTATATGGTTTAATTCTTCAGCAGCTTCACTGAGTTTCTTTCTGGTAGTTCTATCTTTTCTTGAAAGTGGTGTATTGAAGTCTCCAACAACTATAGTGGTGGTGTCTATTTTCTTTTTAACTTCTGTTAATGTTTGTTTTATATATTTTGCAGGTCTTTCATTTGGTCCATAGATATTTATTTTTGTTATGTTCTCTTGTTCTATTAATACTTTAAGCATTATGTAGTGACCTTCCTTGTCCTTTGTGATGGTTTTTGCATTGAAATTTATTTTATTAGAGATTAATATCACTACTCCTGCTTTTTTTCCTGGTTGCCATTTACTTGGTATATTCTTTTTCCACCCTTTTACTTTCAGTCTTTTTTTTTTTTTATCTTCAGTTTTCAGGCTTGTCTCTTGTAGACAGCATATTGATGGATTTTGGGGTTTTTTAAATCAAATTTACTACTCTTTTTCTCTTCAGTGGTGCATTTAAACCATTCACATTCAGTATGATTATTGAGAGCCAAGGTTTTATTGCTATCATTTTGTTGAGTTCTTTTGGTGTTTTTGCCAGTGACTTTGGTCCATCCTGCTTTCTGTGGCACCTCTGTAAGAGGGACATCCCTCAGTGTTTCCTGCAGTGCTGGTCTGGAAATATCTTGATCTCTCCTTCATATTTGATGGACAATTTTGCTGTGTACAGTATTCTTAGTTGACAGTTGTGTTGTTTGACTGTTTGATATATGTCATTCCACTGTCTTCTTGCTCGCATGGTTTCTGCTGAGAAATTAATACTTAATCTTATCTGCTCTCCCTTAAAGGTTACTCTTTGTTTCTCCGTCGCTGCTTTCAGAATTCTCCCCTTATCTTTACTTCTGGCAAATTTGACTATGATATGCCTTGGTGTTTTTATTTTGGGGTCTATTCTATATGGAGTTCACTCAGCCTCTTGAATATATAATCTCTCATTCTTCATTATTCCTGAGAAGTTTTCTTCTAGTAATTCTTCCACAACTTTTTCAATGCCTTTACTGGCTTCTTCCTCTTCTGGGATTCTGATGATGCACATGTTATTTCTCTTGATGGTGTCCTACATTATTCTTAGGTTTTCTTCTTTTTCCTTTCTTTTTGATTCTGCTTTTTGCTCCAGCAGATCAGTGGTGACAATTCTATCTTCTATTTTACTGGTTCTGTGTTCCATCTCTTCAACTCTGTTCATGTGTCCCTCCATCATGTTGACAGCATCTGAAACATTGGATCTCATTTTTTGGATTGTGATTTCTTGTTTTTCCAGAGCCTCTAATGCCTCATTTGTTTTATTTGCATTATTTTTTTAAAGCCCCTCCTGGTTTTTTGCTCGCAGTGTCCTGTAATTCTTCAAGATTGTTTTTCACACATTGAAAATATTCAATCATTGTTCTTTTAAATTCTGTGTTGGAAAGTTCTATCTGACTTCAGGAAATGTGTTGATACTGTGTCTTCCCCCCCCCCCCACCTTTTGTGCTATCTTGCTTTGGGCTTGTGTAGGAATGAGACAGCCTGCTTCTTTCATGACATTGCTGTGGTAGAGTTTTTTGTGCCTGAAGCACTAGCTGGTTCTTGATCTGATGTCATTGCTCCAGAAGAAGCTTGGGCAGGTGTGTGTGTATGCACATGAGGTCTAGGGGAGTGGGGGAGATATGTAGTCATACCCATGTGGGGGTAGTGTGTGTGGGGGGTGGGGGAGAGCTGAATGGAAAAATCAGGAAGCCTTCATTTTCCCAAGAACTGGGTGTTCCACCCCAATCAGGTTCATGCTGTCTCACTCCCTCCTGCTTAATGTGAAGGGGTCCCACAATTGGTCTATCAATCAGCAGTGATCATCCCTAAGTATCTCACTCAAATTTCCACTGTCCTACTTGCTCCTCTCTCCTGAGGCTCACTGCTCCCTGCTGAGACTCCCAAACTTGAGGCCTTGTTTTTTTACCAATGTCTTCAATGCAGCTTCCGCTTCCTCCTTCTTATTTACCACTGGCTCCTGTTCTTATGGTACTTCCTGAATTTTTTCCATGTCAGTCAATTCTTTCTGGGACAGTGATTCTGTGTATTCTCTTCATATTCTTTTGATGCTTTCTAGGTCATTTGATATATTACCAATATATTCCAAAAAATGGAGATCCCAGAGCACGTGTGCTCATATGAGACTCTGAGGCTGTTACATAAACAGAGCAAGGAAACACTACAGTGTTAGGAAGGCAGTGCACCAGGGTTGTATTTTCTCCCAAAACCTGTTCAGTCTGTATGTTGAGCAAATAATTAGAGAAGCTGGACTCTATAAAGAGGAGTGTGGTGTCAGGATTGGAGGGAAACTCATCAGTAACCTGCATTATACAGATGACACAACCTTGCTTACTGAAAGTGAGGAGCACTTGAACTACTTATTGCAGAGGATCAAAGAACACAACCTTCAATATGGATTGCATCTTAGTGTCAAGAAGACAAAGATTCTTACTATTAGACCTATAGACAATATCATGGTAGATAGAGGAAAAAATGTAAACTGTCAACAACTTCATCTTACTTAGATCCACAATTAACACCCTTGCTATCAGTAGTCAAGAAGGAAATCATAAGACATATTACATTGAAAAGTCTGCAATTAGGAAACTCTCCAAATATTGAGAAGTAATGATGTCAGTTTGAGGACTAAGGTGCATCTTATTCAGACCATGTTGCATCTGAGAGCTAGACAATGAATAAGGATGACAGAAGAAGAATTGATGTCTTTGAGGTGTGGTGTTGGAGAAAAGCACTGAAAATCTTATGGACTGCCAAAAGACTAAACAAATATGTATTGGAGAGGGTGCAGCCAGAGTGCTCTTTGGAGGCAAAGATGATAAAGCTTTGCTTCACATACTTTGGGCTTGTTGCTAGGAGGAGCTACTCCTCAGAGAGGAACATGATGCTCGGAAAGGTGGAGGTCAGTGAAGCAAGGGAAGAGCCTTGACCAGGTGGATTGACACAGTGACTGCTACAATGGGCTTTAGTGTGTCAGGAGGTATGAGGATGGCACAGGAGAGAACAGGGTTCAGATATGTTATTCAGAGGATTGCTATGGTTTATACTTGACTCAACAGCACCTAACAACAACAACATGGTACATAACAACAACACAATTAAAAAGTTACAAGAGGGCCCTGATTTCCTGTGGAGATTCCTCATTGTTCCAGGACAGGTGTGCCTGGTGCAATAGCAGGAGACTCAAAGGTCTCTACACTTGTCCTCTCCATGTGTGCAAAGAGTAGGTAAACAGGTGTGCGTGTGTGCCCCTATCCCTGTGGCTCTGCACCAGCTCTAGCTTGTCACCTGCCTTAGGTGTGCAGGACATGTGTGCATTTGCTAGTGTATGGGTGCACATATACACATGCTGGTGTGTGAGTGCATATGTGCTGCTGTGTACATGCATGTGTGTCCACACATGTGCTGACATGTGCATTCATGGGTACCAGTGCATGTCTGCCCGCATGCTTTTTGTGTGCTGTAATGTGTGGGCATGTGTGCTAATATGTGCATTCATGGGTGTCAACACATGCCTGCATATTTGCCCATGTGCTTGCCATGTGCTGCTGTGTACCTACAGACATGTGCACTTGTGTGTTGATATGTACATTCATGTGTGCCATTACATTATCTGCACATGTACCATACACATGCTGTGTGTTGGTATGTGGACAGGGCCAGGCCCTGGGTCCATCCAGCCTACTGGTCATGTCACCTCCACCCCATGTACATTCAGACTCGAGAGCACCAGGAGGCTCAGGTGACCACAGCTCAGTGGACAAGGTGTCACCATGTCCCTGGGCTCCTGTTAACCCTATTGTCTGTATCAGTTCTGGTTTTCTTGGGCTGCCCTGTGTCCCTCTCCTCCAGTCTTCTCTCCATCTCTGTCCAGGAAGGAGATCGACACCTGCTCAGGTACCACAGCCACATACGAGGCTGGCCAGCTTGTGACAGGCCATGTCAGTATAGGCCATGGCAGTGTCCACGTCCCATACAGGTATCTTCTCTGCTGTCCACATGCCCACCCTCCCTGCACTGACTCTAACACCTTGTCTGGAAGTCTTGGGGAACTGTGGTCTTTCTCTGTCTCTAAAAGGACAGCAGGGTTAGAGAGCTCTGATGACTTAGTGGTAAGGAGCTGCACTGCCAACCCAAAAGCATGTGGATTTGAATCCACCAGCTGCTCTGTGGGAGAAAGATAGACAGTCTCTTCCCATATGACCTAGGGCTTCTGAAAACCTGCTGGAGGGTCAGCTGTGTGTCAGTTGCAATTTGACAACAAACAACAACAAGAGGAGAATGTTTTCAGAGAGGACCATAGAACAGGCTGAAGGACAGCTACGCAGTGGGGGCAGAGAATGGCAGCCTGGGCACAGCCGGCCTCTTTTCTCTTTTCTTCTCTCCTATTCCAGGCCTTTTCCTGACTCTTTATCACACACACTCTTTCTCTGACCCCCTTTCATTTAGTACACACACACACACACACACACACACACACACACACACACGAGTAGGTACTCCCTGCCTCCAGTTAGCCACTCTCACTCCCAAACCTGATGCCTCAGTTTCCAGTCAAGCAGCCCCAAACTACCTCTGTATAGATGATGCCCCTTTCCACCTCTGTCCACTTCTCCTCTCATGTCAGCCATGCCTGCAGGAAAAGGGTATACTAGGTTGCTGTTGCTGTTGGGTGCTATGGAGTCAGCTCCAACTTGTCCATAACACTCTGTCAGACCCTGTGCCACTCTCACAATCATCACTACATTGATCAATCTCACTGAGGGTCTTATTTTTTATGACTATGATCCAGGAAGTATTAAAAGAAGATGAAAAGAATATACTGAGTCACTGTATCGAAAGGAATTGGAAGACACAGAAGAATTTCATGAAACAACATATGAGCAAGAGCCTATGGTGA
>NW_006399805.1:12001117-12001889 GCF_000299155.1 Elephantulus edwardii
GAAAGAAAGAAAGAAAGAAAGAAAGAAAGAAAGAAAGAAAGAAAGAAAGAAAGAAAGAAAGAAAGAAAGAAAGAAAGAAAGAAAGAAAGAAAGAAGACGCTTGTCTAAAGGAAATGAACTTAGGTCCCTATAGAAGCAGCAAGTTCCGGGTCCATGGCCTGAAGCTTTGGATACTGATGAATGTCTAAGGTAAGAAAGGAATCCAAGGTGACAGACCGGATGCATGGCTGAGCTGCTGCCAAATGGCCAGCTTCTCCAGACTTCCTTACGTTAGGGATGCAGCCACGTGCTGAAGAAACACCTCTACCAACTGGTGAGCACAGCAAATCCCACCAAGGGGATAACTGTGCTCCCTCAAGCTCTGCAGGGGAAGGACCACATCACAAGTGTCAAACCAGAGACTCACAGGCAGCCACGCTGACACATAACATTGACCACAACAGTGGTCTTGACTGGAAGAGTCGATGGTGGTCCTCAGTTTCCTCCTCTGTATAATGAGTAGGTTAGCTCTGTGACCTAGAGTCCCAGGTGCTGCGTGAAGCTAATGAGATGGTGGGTGTGGGCCCACATCGTGGACTCTGTGTGTATGAGAGATGTGGACCCACATCGTGGACTGTGTGTGTGTGAAAGACGTGAACTCACATCATGGACTCTGTGTGAGAGAGAACTGGACCCCTATCGTGGACTCTGTGTGAGACGTGAACCCCCATCGTGGACTCTGTGTGTGAGAGAACTGGACTGCCATTGTGGACTCTGTGTGAGATGTGGACCG
>NW_006399805.1:12002014-12068295 GCF_000299155.1 Elephantulus edwardii
TGGACCGCCATCGTGGACTCTGTGTGAGACGTGAACCCCCATCGTGGACTCTGTGTGTGAGAGAACTGGACTGCCATTGTGGACTCTGTGTGAGACGTGGACCGCCATCGTGGACTCTGTGTGAGACGTGGACCCCCATCGTGGACTCCGTGTGTGAGAGAACTGGACTCCCATCGTGGACTCTGTGTGAGACGTGGACCCCCATCGTGGACTCTGTGTGTGAGACCATCCAAACAAGCACTCCATGCACAGCTGAGTGATGCTGCTGGTCAGTTTAAATGCCGCTGCCTGCCCTTCTTGCCATCCTCCCCTCCTTCTCCACCACCTGCCATTACCTGAACCCCACTGCCTCCTGAGGCTCCCACTCAGCCTGCAGGCTACTGAGGGACATATGATCTCACACAGAGAATTCTTTAAAATAGCCCAGTAATCAAAGCAAACATGTTGTTACTTGCTGTCGAGTCTGAACCAGCTCACAGCTGACCGTCCAGTGGATTTCTGAAGGCTGTAAATCACATAGCAGGAGATTGCCCATCTTTCTCCCAAAGAATGACTGATAGGTTCGAACTGACAACTTTGAGGTTAGGAGCCAACTATTTTAACCAGTACACCATCAGTGATGGGGGAAAGGGGGAGATGTGTGCATGTTTGGTTTTGGGTATGTTGTTGAAAGAAAGAAGACTTCAGGTTTGGCTGAAAGTTTAGGATTATCTCTACGTCAGGAAGTCATTCACCCGTAATGGATCCAGAAAGTCTGAAATCCACTGAGAAGTTGACAGTCTGAATCTTCCTCTTCTGAATCAAGACTCTTCAGTAGAATCTCTGGCCAGACATTCTGGGAGCCCTCATTCTGGTTACCCAGAAACATCTATTGTCCTCCTCTGGCTGCCCTCCCCCTTGCCAGACAATGGGACTCTCCAGGAACCAGAGGGGGTCAGGGTCACCACTGTGACATCACAGAACCCATGCAAACAGAGGTCCCATGGGGCAAAAGGGACAGAGACGGTGCTGGATAGGGGTAAGAGCTGGGCTGGGCAAGGGCAGGGGAGGCTGTGGGGTACCAGGGAGTCAGGGAAGGCCAGAGGCAGGGGGCGGGCAGGTCCATGACACCCCTGGGTCCCCAGCTTTGCAGGACCGCACTCCTGGCCACCATCCTGATGCTGCTGCTTCGGATAAAGGGGGTGAGGCTTCAAAAAGGGGGTTCAGACCCTGCTGAGAGCAGTCAGAAAGAGATCATGCCTTCCACAGGTGGGTGGAGGGTGGGGGAGTGCAGTAGACAATACCTCCACGGGTGGGTGGCAAAAGGGAGGTAGGGGAGACCATGCTTCCACAGGCAGGTGGGGGAGGGGAAGAAGGGGAGACCATGCCTCCACAGGTGGGCTGGGGAAAGGGAGGAGGCCATGAGGAAGGCAGGGAGAACTGTGTGTGATGGGTTCCAGGGTTACTGTGAGTGGGGTTTGGTGCACTAGCTGAGTTCAAGTACAGCTTTCATGCAGAACTGCATGTGTGCACGTATGTGTGTCTTTGGGGAGTGACCTTGGTGGAGGAGGCTGGGGTCATGGAGGGGTGTGCATGGCAGGAGCCTGGGCAGTCAGTTAGAGGGAAGCCCCAGTGTCCACCTCTGTGTCCAGCCTCATGTCCCTCATGGCACGACCTTGGCAATGGGTGGGTTGCTGTGTCAGGCCCCACTCTCTGCCCAGATCAGGAAGAAGAACAGTTTGAAGAGCACTTCATGGCCTCCTCAGTGGGGGAGGAGGTGTGGCAGCTGCTGGACATGGCCCAGCAGGAGGACCAGGTGGCAGACATGGCGGCAGTGTGGGACCACCTCTTCGACTTGGCCTTCTGCCTGAACCTGGCCAGCATCATGGTTTTTTTATGAGGGACATGGAGGCCGAGATCCTGGCCTGGTTCCTGGATGAGGATTTGGACTTCTACCTTCGCTTCATGATTGCATACTGACCTCTCATCTCGGAGCAGTGCTGAGGTCCCAGGGTCATTGTCCCGGCGGCCATGAGCTGGCCCAACACCACCTAGGGTCAGAGACCCAGGACTGAGCCCCCCACCCCTCCCCCTATGTGGTTTTGCCCAGGAAAGCAGAGCAGGGAGAAGCTAACATGACAGCCAATAAACCTCTGACCACAGTGGGCCACGCACTGACCCTCAGCCCTTCCATCTCCAGCTGGCTGCTGTCCCTGAGACCGACTTACATACCTGCCAGCTATTCAAACCTGCGTCTTCCTCCCCTCCTGTGTGCCAAGCCTTGTTCAGCGCTTCTAGGTGTAGACAGAGGGAGTTCTGGGGGCCTCGTGCGTAAGGAGTTGTACTGCAAACTCAAAGGCATGTGACTCCAATGGGGAAAGATGGGCACTTTCCTCCCATGAGGTCACAGCCTCTGGGGAGCTGCTGGAAGGTGAGCTACGAGTCAGTTCTGACTTGCTGGCACGCAGCAGCAGCTGTTGACAGAGCAGTGGGTTATGTCCTGGCTCCAAGTCAGACTCCTGGCTGTGGTCAGTGCTGGCTCCCTTCGCCGCCCCTCTTGCAGGCTTCTGAGGCCATGAACAGCAGGGGAAGAGGCTGCCCGTCTCTCTCAAGGACCCATTACTGGGTTCTCCCCTGCCACTGAGATGCGGCTTTTGTATTAGCAGCACAAGTCCCTGGGGTCCAGGCCACCAGAGCTCCCCAGCAACGAGATTCAGACCTTAGAAATGCCTCGGGCGGCTCTGTGCTGTAGGACTCGGTCACTGCCACACTGCTGGTGACTCTGAATCTACTCAGCGGCTTGTGGGGATGATTTTGTTTGTTGTCCACTTGACAGTGAATAGGAGCCCTGGTGGCTCAGTGGGTAAAGTGTCTATCTGCTAGCAGAGAGGGTAGCTGGGACCCACCAGCTGCTCCCCAGGAGAGGCCGTGGCATGCACGGCTGTAGATTCAGAGCCGTGGACCTTCTGGGCAGCTGCACTCCACTCAGCCCCTCACGGTGGACACAAGTTGGGATCAAATCAAAGGTGGAGTGTTTTCTTCCCATGTCAGGAAAGCACCATGGACAGATGACCAGATGCCAGGCTGCCTTTAATCGAGGACTGGAATCCAGCAGATGAGTCTGCACTGAGGGGTCTCGGGTAGCAGGTCACCAGAGCTGACAATGGCTGGAGGGGTTCATGAGGGTCCCTTGTGGACAGTGGAAGTACCTAGCAAAGGCCGGGGTGTTGCTGAGCGGCCCGTGGACTCGAAGTGGGGTAGGGCTGTGGTGGTCTTGTGGGTCGTGTCGCTCGGGGTCTTTGCACATCACCTGGAAGGGAGAGTATGCAGGTGAGGAGAGCTGTAGGCTATGAAGGGTTGTGGGGTGAGGTGACCGAGGAGGTAGGGATGAGAGGTATTGAGCACCAGGTGTGGAGGAGGGCAACTTGTTGTTTGTGGGTGACTCAGGAGAGCAGAGGTCTGGAAGAGGGTCCAGGGGAGCAAAACATCACGTGCAGGTGAGAGGACGCTCAGGAGACACTGGGCCATTTGAGGCATGCAAGGGGTTCAGGTTGGGCCTGGATGGTGGGAACAGTCAAGGCCCTCTGTTGCTAAGCAAACAAATGGAATTTACGTTATTTGGAAAAGGACATGATGCTTGGAAAAGGAGATGGTCAGCATAGAGAGACAGACCCCCTCAAGTTGACTGACAAGGCGACTGACAGCGGGTTCTGGTTTATCAGAGATACTGAGCCTGGGACAGGAGAGGGCAACGTTCAGATCTGTTGTTCAGATGAGTAATAGTCTACTTGATGGCACCTAACAACAGCAACAGAAGCCCTTTGGACAGAAAGTCTGCAGACTTGAAGCAACACAAACCCTCTCCTCAGCATCAAGTGCACTGTGAGGTGTGGGGCGTCTGCAGGACAGGGGACAGAGCGCCCTGCTGCATCTCACACAGCGGCTGGGGTGAGGAACTGCTTGGCGGATGGCTTGGTAGCCAAACACTCGATAGTGCCCACTGAGGCACTTTTCCTGGGACCTATTTCTGAAAACCAGCCACCCCAAATCCTGTGGAGGGAGTTGTGTGGCACGCAGGGGGCTCCAGGAGTTCCTAGGCACAGCTGGTCCAGTTCGGCCCAGTGGGGGCCACAGGTGGGAGGTGGCTGCGACAGGAGTGTGTTCCTGGAACAGGAGGAGGAAAGGCAGGCTCCTCTCAAATCGGATCTGGGGGAAATCAGGGTTTTCTTTTTGGTTTGAGGGGCTGGACATGATAGAAAGGAGCCCTGGCGGCCAGTGGGTTGCTAACAGGAAGGTCGGCAGTTCAAGCCCATCAGTGGTTCTGCAGGAACCAGCCAAGGCAGTCTGCTTCTGTAAAGCTCGCTGTTACGTGCTGCCAAGTCGCCTGACTCGTGGTAACTGTAGGAGTAAAAGACCTGAACCCTGCGTCCTGTGCTGCCCTCACCCTCTCTGATGTACTTGAGCCCATTGTCACGGCCACTGTGACAATCCATCTTTGCGAACGTCTTCCTCTCTTCCTCTGACCTGCGACCTTTCCCAGTAAGACGTCCTTTTCCAAGGACTGACCCCGCCCAACAATGTGCCCAAGCATGAGATGAGCGTCACGGTTCTCTCCTTGAAGGAGCACCCTGGCTGCACGTCTCCAAGTCAGGTTGCCTTTTCTGTAGCCCACGGGATATGCAAGATTTTGGAAAACCTGTGGGGTCTTGCCACCCTGTCAGCAGGGTCACTGTGACCAGTGGACTGGGAGGACGTGCATCTGAAGGGGCAGGTGGAGGAGGGCTGACCGCCTTGGGCGTGGTGGCAGGCCCATCCCTTCGGCTTCCTCCATGGCGGTGCACGAGGAAGGAGCTACCTACCTGGCCATAGCTTCGGAAGAACAGCTGCCTCGGGCTGAGGTCCAGTTGGGGCAGGGTGGTCTCCCCACGGTGTTGAAGCAACTTCTGGTTGTAAGCCTGCGTGGGGGAGGAGGAGGGGACATCCCTCAGCCCTCATGGGGAACACCCTGCCTCCTCCTCCCCAGAAGGCACTCCTGGCCACGCCTCAATTCCTACACCTTTCTACACCTGAGCAGGGACCTGCCCGAGGGCAGAAGGGATCCTCTGTGCTCTCATGTAGGGGAAAACGTAGCACAGCGCAGTAGAAGGGACCCTAGGGACAGAACGTGGGTGTGCAGGCTGTGGGAGGTCACCTGCAGTGCAATGGCCAGTGCTCCCAGGTCCATGGCATCCTCCTGAAGGGTGTGCCAGTGGCTGAAGGAGGTCTCTGGGGGCAGGGACCGGGCAGTGGAGTGGCGGGCCAGGCATTGTAGCATCTCCTGCAGGCCGTGGGCATCACAACCTGGGCAGCCTCCGGGGATCACTGTGGGACATGGGGTAGGGGGCACAGTGAGGGTGAAGGGGTGAGGAAGAGCAGTGGTGGGAGGGACGGGGTTGAGAGTCTGGGCACGGTGGTGAGGGCACGGGGTGCCGGGAGCTGGAGAGGGGGAGGAGCAGCAGTGCTGGGTACCAGAACCTTCTATCCCCCAGTCCTCGCCCCCCTGCGCCGGTACCCACAGAGCCTGGAGGCATGCAGGAGCTTGTTGGCCATGATGCTGCCTGTGGCACCGAAGTTCACTGCCCTGGGGAGCAGAGGGTTCTCATCCAAGTGCCCCACCGCAACCCCATTTCCCGCAGGTCCAGCCCCATGTTCCCCCACAGGAGGCTGTACCTGGGATAGCTTGGATGGAAGAATGGGGGCTGCAGGAGCCCAGCCGGGAAGACTACTGTGTGGTCCGATGCAGAGTAGTAGGCGTTGACGCCCCAGGGGGGCTGGTGCCAGCTGTGGGGGAGGGGGATAGCACCCTGAGCGCTGCCTACTGGCAGCCCCCCACTCCTCAAAGTGTCCCTGCCCTTACTCACCAGGACTGGCCTCTCACCTGTGCTGCGGGGAGCGCTGCAGGGAACTCCGGACTGTCCTGGCTCGGTGGGCTCGGACACAGCTCAGGAAGAGCTGCAGGAAGCTGGTGCCCAGCTGGACCTGTGGTGCACACAGGGCACTTGAGTCCTGGGGCAGACAAGAATGCACGTGGGGAGCCCTGACCCCGGGACCCGTAAGCCTGAGGTGAAGCCCACACAGTGACTCGCTGCGCCCTTGCATATGGGCCTCCTATGGTCGCTGACCAGTGACTCCCAGGGTGCACTGAGGGTCTGCAAGGGTTTGCCAGCAGAGGGGCACCCGGGGCATGTCCCGAATTGCGAGTGTAGATGTATGTCCTCACATACACCTGACCCCAAACACTCCCACAGGTAGGTCCCCCTTCATGTGAGTCATGAGGGTTCACTTAGAATCACCCTGGAAACCAGCAGGACTCAGAGGGTCAGGGAGTGAAGGCACACTCACCTCAGGGTACCCCTGTGTGATCACTTCTGGCTCCTGAACCCACTCTGGGGCCCCCATCTTTACCTGCAGCTGCGTGACCTGGAGAGGCACACAGAGGTCAGAACACATGCGCAATGCTTGGACGGTACCTGGGCAGGTGTCTGCTGTCCTGGCTGTGCCCACCTGCCACCTAGGGCTCCAGCCCATCCCATCGCCCTTCCCCCCTCCACCAGGTCCCCCACGCAGCCCTCCCTCTTGGCCTACCCGGTCCGTGGCCTCCTTTCTCGCTCCCTCGCTCATCCAGGGCAACCTCTGGATGCGGTCCAGCCAGGCTTCCCTGATGTCTGAGAAGAGTGCCAAGGCCTGGGGATGAGAGGGAGACTGGATTCTCCTGGGATGCCTGGGTGCAGGGAGGACTCACACAGAAGTGCAAGGGGCTGCTTGCCTGGGGGTTCCAAGGAAAATAGTCCTCTCTTCCTTTTCCAGGGCTGGGGAGCAGTCTCGAGTCACAGGAGAGGGGAGGAGCACACGTCTCTAAGATGTACAGGAAGGAGGCCACTGCCCCCTGCCTCAGGCCAGTTCCACCCTCCTCTGAATGTCTGCCCCTCCTTCATGTCCACTTCCCTCTCTGGACCCCTTCCTGAGAGTCCCAACCTGCTGAGGGTCCAGTCTCGACCCCCAGTGGCTGTCTCCTGCTGTCTCCTGGCATTTGTCCACTCCTGGGGTTGGGAAGGGACTGGCTGTGCGTGCTCACCCTGACTGCCCTTTGTGAGCTGTGTGGCTGGTCAGGGGTTGCGTTTCTGCATCCAAGGCCCTGCTCTGCAAAGCAAGGGCACAGATGATGTGTGTACCTCGGAGCTGGTCAGGATGGAAGGAAGTGTCCCTGTCTAGATCCCAGGCCTCGGGCCCCCTTAGCCCTTGGTGAAAATCACAGGGTACCCTGGCTGTCATGGGGTACGTGAACTTCCTTTTGGGTGGGGGACTGTGAACGCTCGCCACAGTCTGAGTGCAGGTGGACATGAGCTTGGGTGACCTGGCGGTGACAGTACTGCCCCACCCTCTGAGACCCACACCTCCTGAGGCTGGCCCCGTGTCTGCGTCCAGTCAGTGTGTAGTCAGTGGCAGAGTGAGGCTGCAGGAGGGCTTGGGGTGAAGTGAGGGGGTCCACATACAGCTCTCCTGGTCTGCAGGCTAAAGGTCTCTCGGACAAACAGGGCCGCCAGCGTGGGCTGGAAGAAGGTGCTGGTGTCCTCCACACACTTGATCCATCGGGGGGGCAGGGGCTGCAGAGACAGGTTCTCAGGTCTTCACTCAGGCCACCCACTCTCCCCACCCTGAGAGGGGGTCAACCGTCGCTTGGTCTCACCACCCCAGCAAACGGGCAGTTCCGTTTGCCACCCAGTGGAGCCTGTCTCATGGCACAGCTGTTCAAGGGCATGGGCACCATGAAAGGGCATGCCATGCTATGACTTAGAAAACTAGGTAACGTGGATGGGGAAGGGGCCACTGCCGCATTCCTGCGTGACATTCTGAAATGGACAGCAACAGCAAGGCCTGACCCAGTGGGAGAAACATGTGAGATAAAATGGGGGGAAAAATCACAAAAGAGATCAGTCTGGTAGAAATTGATGGAACTAAGACTGTAGCATTTGGCCACCTCGGACTTTGAACAGACCAACCCCACTTGTGCACCTTTCAGCCAAGCAGTAGACCTATAAAGAGAGCAACCTGGACACAGACTGGCTTGAGAAAGTGAAGGAAGCTTGCAGCATTTACTGCAGAAGATCAAAAACTACAGCAGTCAATAAGGATTACATCTCCGCGTCAAGGAAACAGACGCATTCATCACTGGGCCAACTAGCAACACCATGATTGATGGAGAGAAGATGGAAGTTGTCAACAAATTTCATTTTACTTGGATCACAGTCAACACACTTGCCAGCAGCAGTCAATAATCAAAAGGCATGTTGTACTGGGGAGACCTGCTGTGAAGGACTTCTCCAAAGTGCCAACGAGACAAGAGGGCTGACCAACGTGTCCCTGGTTTAAGCCTTGGTATTTTCAATTGCTTCCGCGCATCTGACTTCAATGCCTTTGGATTGTGTTCTAGGCTAAAAGGATTGAAAATCTCATGGACTGCCAGAAACACAAATATATCTGTCTCGAGGAAGTGCAACGAGGGTACTTCTTAGAGGCAGTGACGTTGATATTGCATCTCACGTACTTGGGTGTGTTGTCAGCAGTCATTGATCTGGGAAAGCTGGAAGGTCAGACAAAGCCGGAAGCCCCTCAGAGCGACGGACTGGCACTGTGGCTGTAACTACAGCTCGGGTTTGGTGCAGATGGTGATAGTGGCAGAGGACTGGGCAAATTTCTGAGCTCTTGTTCATGGGGTGATTAGGTGCGTAGTCAACTCAATGGTACAAAACATCATCATACAATGAGCAGTAATACCAGGGGGCACTTTCTCCTGAGAACCATCAGCCAGCTGAGATTCGAAGGGCAGCATGTGTCTGGGGAGAACGCTGAGGAGGCAGGAAGGGAGCGGGAGAAGAAAGCGTGGAAACGGGAGGCCCAGGAGCAGGAATTGTTCTGCGCTGTTCTGTGGACTGGAACCATCACGAAGCACAACATGTATGACTGTTGACGGAAAAGCAGTTTTCTCTGTAAAGGGTCATCCCTGTTCCTCAGACTTGTTCCCTCAAGGCTCTGCTTGTTTCACAGGAGACAGGAAGCACTGCTACACTCTCAGCAGCACTGGGCCTGTTCCGGGGTATGTGGGGGCCTGTGGGGGCTCCCCTAAGAAGGAAACAGAAGCACAGATGATGGCATGAAGGAGTCCGGTGCTGCAGGTGGACTACTGTCCATCGCTAATCCAAAACAGTCGTGGTGGTTCAGTGGTTAAAGCACTTAACCTCTAACCACAAGGTCAGCGGTTCGAATCCACCAAGTGATTTGTGGCAGAAAGAGGTGGCAGTCGGGGTCTATAAAGAGAAGAGGCGTGGGAAGCCTGTGAAGGAACACTACCCCCTCTTATGGGTCCCCTGACAACTGACGCAGCAGCGTGGGGCTTGGTGCTAATCTGGTGTCAGCAGTTTGAACCCACCCCATAGCTCTGCAGCAGGAAGAGCGGTGATGTCCTCCTGTAAAGGTGACAAACAAGAAAACCCCGCGGGGAGTTCTCCTCTGTCCCCTGGTGCCCTGATTCTAGAGGAAGACCAGGGGCTCCTCTTGAGTTTCTTCCAGACGGGCTTTGGCATTTACTGGCTGCCCCCTGCCCTGCAGCGGTCACTCCCTCCTCCATGAGGGGGTTCACCTGTGCAGTAGTCAGAGCTGTGGCTCAAGAAAATCAGAAGCAAGAAAAAGGGACATCTGGGCCCAGCTGCAGTGAGAGCCCATCTAGGCCCTGTGGTCATGTTCAGTCTGCTCCTTTCATGTCTCTCCTCAGAACAGGGACAGGCGCTACCTCCACAGAAGGGTCACCTCCAGCGAAGTCTTCAAGTCTGCTCACGTGACAAGCCCTGCCCTCTACACCTTGCAGGGTGGGAACTGCTTCCTGGTCGAAGGTTTCTTCATTCATCTGCCCTCACCTGCTCCCAGTCTGTTCTCAAACTGCATGGAAGACTCTCCCTGGTTCCAGCAAGAAGGACTGCAGCTGGGTTGCCCAACATAGTTCAGTTCAGCCTCTCCTCTAGGTCAGAGTAGTGCTTGGTGCACGTTCCGAGAACGACTTCTAGGATTGCTAAATGCCCATGGGCCTCGGAGGTGGAGGCTGGTAAGTCATGTGTCCATGCTGGGGCTTCCTGGTACCTGAGCTCTTCCTGGAGCCTGGACAATGGACCAGACCACTTTGATTGGAAAGATAACAAGAATGCTCTCAAAGTAGGAAACAAACAAGGTCTCCAACCACAAGATAATGAGACTCTGTGGATTACTTTAAAGCCGCAAGAATGCAAGTATAACAGAAACTGGGAAAATTCCTGCTCTGGCAGGAAACAAGGATTTTCCCAGGTTTTTTTAGGGTGAGAGGAGCAGATTTTAGAGATTGTAGGCCTGTGATGAGGACAGCCTTGGAACCTGCTGGGGCATCTCTACTCCACCCCAGAGGGTGACTAGGGTTCAGAACCGAGCCACCAGCACACTGCCATAGCAGGGGGTCCCTGCACAAGCTAAGTACAATGAAAGGACACACTTACACCATAACACAAGGACACGCTGCAAGCTTTGTGTGCCACGTCCTGCTCTCTGCATGTGGACTTGACCATGAAGGTCATAAAGGGACAAGACACACTTTCCCCTCTTCTCCACAAGATGACCATGAGCCGGTGCACACCTGAGGGCCCTAACAATAATGACAGATTCCATGAAAGGCCTCTACCTGCCACGGGAACTCACCTGTAGGCAGGCTCACCCTCAAAGGCCACCACACTCCCAACAGTTGCGGAGTGTGATCACCTGGTGCTTGGGGCCCAGTTCAAGCTGCTGCCCCACAAGGATGAGGTCTATTACCTGGTCCTCACAGGAGACTAGACTGGAATTGCCCTGTTATCACTCAGGGAGCCCCCCTCTGCTAACAGGACTCTGAGATCAGCAAGGCATTGCATCAAACTACCCATAAATCCTGGTGAACTTGACAGACCCGTAGACGCTCACACACTGGTGTGGACACAGGGCTGGCTGATCTTTAACTAAAAATCAATTATTAATGTCTTTAAGTTAATATGACCACCCTACTGTAAATTCCTGCAGGTCTCATTTAGCACTCCCTCTCCCTTTTCCTTGTCCTTGGATCTATAGTCAACCCCCCTGGAACCAGCAGTCAAGAGATCAGGAGTCAGAAGAGCATAGGAAAAGTCTGTTGTCTGGGATCTCTCCAAAGTCCTAAAGAACAATGATGTCAGTCTAAAGACTAAGGTGCACCTGCCTGAAACCACAGTCTTTCCAATAACCTACTATGTATCTAAACTCCGGGCAATGAATAAGGACGACAGAAGAACTGATGATGCATTTGCTTTCTGGTATTGGAGAAAAGTGCTGACTATTCCAAGGACTACTAAAAGAATAAACGGAGGTGTGTTAGAGAAAGTGGAAACCGATGATCCTTGGAGGCAAAGGTGATAAAGCTTGATCTCACATATTTTGGACAAGTTGTTAGGAGAGGCTAATCCTTGGAAAAGGTCATCATGCTTGGGAAGATGGAGGGCCGGCGAAGGAGGAGACCCTCAATGAGATGGATTGAACCAGTGTCTGTGGCAGTGTCTGACTCCAGGGGGGTGAGGGGGGTAAGGATGGTGCTGGCTACCCCCTCCTGGGACTCGAAGGCTCTGTCTAAACTGGAGATTAGGGCACTTTGCCACGCCCACCCATCATCAAGTGTGAGGTTGCTTTCACACTACACGACAGTCACGGTTGACACAGAGCACGTGCCACACGGAAACTGAGCCCACTGCTGCGTCCACTCCAGCTTACAGCGACCCTGCAGGGTCAGCGCTTCCGCTGTGGGGTTTCTGAGGATATAAAGCTTTGTGAGAGCTGACTGCCTCAGTGTCCCCTCTCCAAGCAGCTGGTGGGTACAAGCTATCACCCTTGCACTTCTTAGCAGCTCATTTCTTCACCCCCTGCACCGCCAGGGCTCCATCTAGACCACAGAGCCCATGCTGTTCACACCTTGCCCTTTCTGAAGTTTGCTGGCCAGTCCTTGGTCTAGTCTGCCCAGTTCTCGCTGCCCTGTGGTCTCAGCACCAGTTCTCTGAGCTCTATGGTCTTGCGAAAGTTACTTGGTTCTTCTGAGCTTATTTCTGCCTTTGCAGAATGGAAATTCAGAGCCTCATAGTGCTTCTGAGTGGATGAAATAAAAGAATCCACAGTCAGTGCTTCCTGCAGTGCCTGGCATGCCACAGCTCACTGTGTGTCTGTCGTTATTACTACTCCTGGCCATGGTTAGTTCCAACCAGGTAAAGTGGCTTCCCCAGGACCTCCCGATGGTTAGAGGACAGACTCAATGTTGAAGCTGAAGGACAATTCTAGATCTGAGTGGGCCAGGTGATAAGTTAAACCACCTGCAGAATTCTCATCTTCCCTTTGGGAGAGCTGGATTCTCTTTTCAGCTGATACACCTGCTTCGTAGCCAGGTCTACTGGGGAGTGAGGCATTGGGGTGAGGGAGGTGCATGCCGCTGCAATGCTGTTACAGATTGAACTGTGTTGCCTCAAAATGTGGGTCACAAATCCTACACCCGTGTGCAGCCATAAGCCCATTTGGGAACATGGTCTTTGCTATGTGCCAGTGCGCACTCAGATCAATTTCTTTTGGAATCCAGAAAAGCAGAGATGGAAGTTAGGTTCACATGATCTCCCTAAGGATATAAGAAATGGAAGCTGGAATTAGCTGGAGCTGAGAGCCTACAGACAACGAAAGCCCTGAACTTGGACTTCTGGTCTTCAATCTGTGAGATTAAATTGTGTTTGCTAATGCCAGTCACTGTGGCATTTCTGTTCTAGCGTCGGTGGGTAATCAAGGTGGATGCCTGACAGGCATCAGAAGAACTTCCAGACTGAGGCAGACTGGAAGGAAGATCTGGTGATGGACCTTGGAAACCCAGTCAGGGAGCCCGTGGATCACAACAGAACACTGTCAAACGCAGTGCTGGGAGATTGCAAGAGAACATTGTCGAATACAGGGCTGGAAGAAGAGGACTCTGAGGTTTGAAGCCTTACAAAGTACACAATGGCCTCCCCAGCGGACCCAGACACCCTTATAGACACGAGGGATTGTGACAATGTTGTACAAGAAGGCACCCCAAGTCAGAGACGGCTCTCCCACCGTGCGACAATATTCAGCTAAAACCATGGGACAATTGTGGGCCCAAAGCCAAGATGGTGAGGCTCCACCTCACATACGCTGGGTGTGCTATGAGGGGTCCCAGGCTCTGGGAAGGGACTTCTTGCTTGGAAAAGTCGAGAGAACGAGGAAGACCCTCAGTGGGACGGATTAACACAACTGAAGCAACGGCTTGAAGCATGGCCCAGGATGGGGAAGGTTCCACCGGGCTGGGCTTGGGGTCAGTGTGTGTGGCAGCTGACTTGACAGCCTCCAACAACAACAGGGTCCACACATTAACCCCACGAGTTCGACTTTCCACAGGAGCCCAGACCTGCCAGCCTTCCCCTCAGACAACAGACGCCCCCAGCCACCTCCTCACCACAGGCAGCTGCTTCATGAGCTGCATCAGCTTCTCGTTCAGCTCCTGGCGGGCTGCCTGGAACTTGCTGTCCAGGGCAGGAGAGAGGGTGGCCACTAGCCCCAGGATCATGTGGCTCTGCAGGAATTCCCTGTGGAGACACCTCTGGTGAGAGCCTGGAGGGGCCCCTGTTGTCAGGGGTCAGCAGGGCTCCTCAGAGGGTGCGAGCATTGGTGCCCAGACATGTCCACAAACGCCAGGAGCTTCCCCCAGGCCGGGCCTCCCCTGCTTCCCTCCCACACCACCTCCAGAGGCTGGTCCCCCCCACCTCGCTTCCCTCTCATGCCACCTTCAGGAGTCTAACCTGTGTCTCAGCTGCAGGCTTCCCACCAGCTGTGACATGTTTCTCAGATATTCCAGGTCATGGACCATGAGGGGCTGAGAGGGGCTCAGGGGCATCGGTGAGAAGGTCGCTTGCAAGCAGGACAACCAGTCAATGGCGGGGGCTATTTCCTTCAGGAGGGAACACAGGCTGAGGGAGCAGGACATGAGAGGGAGGAGGGGCTGAGGTAGCCCCCAGAGTCTGCGGAGGAAGCATGAGGGACTTGGCTGCTGGAGACAGTGAGGGCACAGAACAAGGCAGAGGAGAGCAAGGAAGAGGGGACGTCAAGGAGGACAGGAGAGAAAGGCAGCAGGGGACGGAGGGCAGGAGGTCATGGAGGCTGAGAGGAAGAGGAGAAGAGGGCCAAGGAGGCTTGGAGGAAGCCCCAGGAGCCCCGCCAGCCCCTCGTCTGGTACCTGCAGCTGAGCAATGGTGACCACCCTCTCCTGCTGCTGCTCCAGGGGCCGCAGGAACTGAAAGAGCCTTGAGGTGATGGAGATGGAGATGCCGGCGTGCTCTTGTACCTTGTCAGGAGACCCTCCCAGCAGGGTCCCCAGCTGGTTCAGGTAGGTCAGGTACTCCCGCACCATCTGGGGGTGGTGGGAACTCAGTCGGGCCAGGCAGTCCTGCCTGCCTCTGGGGGTTCACCATCAGGGCCCTCAGCCTCCCCCGTTACCTGGGCATATATCTTCTGTTCTTGTTCTTGCTTGAGGGGGACATCAAACTTGGGCTGGTCTATCTGGACACAAGAGAGACTGGAGAGCAGAGGAAGGTGGTGGAGGTGGGGGCGGGGTGGAATGGAGAGGGCCTGATGGTGGTCTAACGCAGGGCAGAGGAGTGAGAGGTTAGGGTCTGGACAGAGGGGAGAACCCAGAACATGGGGGGGGCGGGTAAAGGCAGAGGTGGGACAAGGACGAAGCAAGGACAAGATGGGCAGCACTGAGGACCATTACAAAGAGGACAGTGCAGAACACTGAGCTGGACAGAGAAGTGCTTCTCTCCCCCGAGGCACACTCCAGGAGAGGGTCCTACAAGCCCCTGAAGGACAAAGGCCCAGTGGGGGCAGGAGTCACCCTTCACAGGTGCAAAGTAGGGAGCTGCAAAGCCGACAATTTTAATGGGAATTTTTCTGAAAAGAAAACTGAATGCAAAATCCATGATTAGCTAAATGCCAAATTTATGGTTGTCACGAAAATGTCTAAATTCCAAAATAGATTTTTAATCCATTTTTTAAATATTATGAGTTTTAAAAAAAATTTATAATACATTTTAAAATCTGTTTTTTGCTAAGAAAAAAATTTAAAAGATTTGCAAATAAAATTTTTGTATTTTAACTCCTTAAGAATTGACTCATTGGTACATAACAACAATAACAATAACCATTTGGTGGGAAGTCCTGGATACCAGGCACTATGCTGGGATCTGGGGACTAAACTGAGCGAGACATGGGTCTGCTCTTGTAAGATGCCTGGTAAAATGTGAGCTGCAAGGGAGGTGATGTGAGAGAACGGAAGAGCTTCACCTCGCTCATAGCCAAGACACCTCTGAAGACTTCCTGGGAGAGGTAATGGCCAAAGTCAAGGTTTGAAAGACGTGTGAGCACAGTGGGGGAGGCTGAGGAGGGCTGCTGCCATTAAAGGGAGAACCGTGTGCGGAGGAATATTCTTAGCGCTAACTGCATCATCGTGGCTTAGGAGACAGCGGGCGGGGGGGAATGGCTGGTCACAGAGCACTTGCAATGCTTGTCTAAGGAGCCTGGCCTGGATCCTGACAACCTAGGCGACATCAGAGGCATTTACCCACGTCTCGTTGAGAGGTGGGGACTGGTGAAGGTGCCCCAGGCTCACCAGATAAGCAGTAACGAAGCCCAGACGGCTCCATCCCCCAGAACTGGCCCCCCAAGCCCGTCCTTCACTGGGAGTCCCCGGCGGCTCCTCCGTGAAGTGTACATCCATCTTGTTCCCTGACCTGTAAACTCGCTCTAGTGGACGAGAAGCTGGAGTTCAGGAAGGGCCATTCCCTCACCTCAATGACCGGTGTGTATGGAGGGCTATGCCGCGTTCTCAGGGAGGCTCTGAAGAATGGGAAGTGGCCATACTGACTCATCAAAAGGGTCAACGTTCTGTTAAAGTCCATGAAAGTCCAGTTCCCCGAGATCTGCCAGCCTCCAAGCTAGGAAGAAGAGAGGCTGGGCTCAGCGTGGGGAGTGTGTGTGAGTGTGTGTACCTGCGCATGTCCCCGTGACCTTGCTCCTGCTCTTCAGATGATCTACCTGACTTCTGCTGAGTTGACCCCACCAGAATCCACCACTCGTCCTTGATACTCTTTCCTAAGTCAAGTTTCTGATCTGTAGGTGGCACTGCCATTTCCGTCTCCCTCCTAGGACTTGGGGATCCTTAGGAAGAAACCCATCCTATGGAGAAAAGTGACAGCCCTGGACATGCAGTGGTCCTTAGGACTGTGTGCCTGCAGTTGGGGGTCTCACCTCGTCAATAACTTGCCTGAGGGGTCCAGTCCCTGCAGCCTCGATGGCCTCTGTGTCCATGCAGGAGCTGTAGAACTGGAAGGCTTTCTCCTTGCTAGAGCCTGGGGGCCAGGGACTCTGGGTCTCTAGAAAGGAAGCCGGGGTGAAGGTGAGGGGATTGTAGGAGAAGACATTATACTGAGCAGAGAGGGAGGCTAAGAGTCCAGAGTGGAGAGGAAAGAAAGGGGGAATGAGAAATTGGGAGGATTTGGGAAAATGACTGACTGCCCCTTTGGAATAATCAATTTGATAGGAGGGAAAAAAAAAAGAGAAGTGCTAAGGTTTTGGAGAAGAAAACAACACACAAGTGGAGAAAGATAAGAACTGAGATAGGGAGGAGGGATAAAAATAGAAGCCAGAGAGGAGGCAAATTAAGAAAAAAAAGAAGCCAAGAAACCAAAGAATGTTGAAAGACTGGCAAGAGGAAAATTCATACAGATGTTTTTAAAATGGAGAGGCAGGGAAAGTCTCATCAACTCTCAACTCTCCTGATCCAGGAATTGTTGTTAGGTGCCATTGAGTCAACTCATAATGAACCAATGAACAACAGATCTGAACCCTGTCCTATCCTGTGCCATCTTCACACTTCCTGACACATTAGAGCCCATTTCAGCAGTCACTGTGTCAATACACCTGGCCAGGGGTCTTTCTCTCCTTTGTCAGCACTCCACTCTTCCAAGCATCATGGCTCTGTCCAAGGAATGGCCTCTTTCTAGCAACATGTTCACAGGATGTGAGGTGAAGCTTCGTCATCCTGGCCTACAAAGATCACTTCAACTGCACTTTCTCCAAAATATATTCATTTATTCTTTTGGAAGTCAGTGCTCTCCTCCAACACCATAGCTCAAAATCATCAATTCTTCTGTCATTCCTATTCATTGTCCAGCTCTCAGTTTTAAGTGATTTGAAAAACCTGAATCAGATGCACCTTTATCTTCAAACTGACATCAATACTCCTCAATAATTTGGAGAAGACCCTAACTGCAGACTTTGCTAGTGCTATATTGTTATTATATATCACAGAGCAGGAACCAACCCACTGGCTCACCCACTGGCATGTTTTCAGAGGCACCAGAGCTCCCTGTGAACCTATCTACTGATGTCTATTAATTTCCTGACTGCTGGGAAGGACCAACGGTATTAACTGTGGATCCAAGTAAGATGAAGTTGTTGACAGTTTCAATCTCTTCTCCATCCATCATGATGTTGCCTTATCAGTCCAGTGGTGAGAATCTTCTTTATCTTGACCTTGAGATACAATCCACATTGAAGGTTGCATTCCTTGATCCTCTGCAACAAGTGCTTCAAATCTTCCTCCTTTCAGCAAGTAAGGTTGTACCCAGGAGACAAACATCTCAAAATAATTCAATCCATGCCCCCCTTCTACTATCCACACCCTCCTCTTCATTGCCATAATATCTCATTCTGCTCTGGACAATAGAGTTTGTACTGACCATGCCTTTTCTTTTTATCTCGGTGCCTTAACTGGAGCATGGACTGTCACCAACCTAAACCATCAATGGAAACTGCCACCAACTTTTAACAGTCAAAGAGAGAAAAGAAGCTCGATTAATGTATCCTCCCAAGTTTCCGGTTGTGAGCTTTTCTACGCATTCTTGATGTTGACGTGGAACAAAAGTCTTCACAGCTGGGTTAGTAAACAACACCACACTAAATGGAGAAAAGATTGATGTTTCCCAGGATTCCATTGTATTGGCAGCTGTGCTATCATCCCAAGCCCAAACGTGTGAATCCACCAGCTTCTGCGCAGGAGAAAGATGGACACTCTCCTCCCATGACTCTCAAGTTCTAGGTGGGAGATGAAATTGGCGATGCCATCGACACATCAGAACTTTGGGTGAGCAAAAAGGAGGAGGACTAGCAGTGGAGCTTTGTGGGGCCAACTCAGCAGAAGTTAGGCAGTCAGGCTTATTGCTTCTGAAAGTGCACTGGAAGGTAAGCTTTGAGTTGATTCTGACTCAGTGATACATAGTAAAGATCCCATGGAGACAGCAGTGAAGAGATGATGTATTGCATTTGGAAGTTCTGCTGCAAAGGGCCTCTTCAAAGTGCTCTAGAACGTGGAGCCTCTGCGTGGGTTAACATGAGCAACGGTCTGTGTCATCATCATGACCTTTCTCCACACTTACTCAATCTGTTTACTGAGCAAATCATTTGACAAGTAAGAAGATATAAAGAATAACATGGCACCCTGTGGAGGCAGATACAGCAACTACCTGCATTATGAAGATGATTCAATCTTGCTTGCAGAAAGTGAAGAAGATTTGAAGTACTTACTAAAGATCAAGACTACAGCCTTCAATATGGGTTACATCTCAACATCAAGGAAACAAAAGTCCTCAATACTGGTTCAATGGGCAACATCATGATAGAAATAGGAAAGACTGAAGTTGTTAACAACTTCATTTTATTGGACCCATAATCAACGTTCATGGTAGCAGCATTCGGGAAATCAGAAGATGTGTTACATTAAGAAACTTTTCTGTGCAGGACCTTTCCAAAGTACTTCTTTGGCAAGGATGTCCATTTACAAACTAAAGTGTGCTTCATCCAGTCATTGTATTTTTAATTGCTTCCTATGGGTTTGAAAGTTGGACAATGAATAAGGGTGACAAAGAATCCATGCCTTTGAGATATGGTGATGATAAAGAGAACTGAATATTTCATGGACTGTCCAAAACCAAATAAATCTGTCTGGAAGGATTTGATTGATAGCGGAACTTTGTCTTACATATCTTCAAGAGGAACCAGTCCTTACAAGGTGATACCATGTTGGGAAAGGTAGAGGAAGGCCTTCAAAGAGGCAGATTGATGTAGTGACCACCACAGGGGCTTGAGCATGACAGAAACAGTGAAGATGGGACAGGAGAGGGCATCATAGAGATGCTGTGAGTCACAGTGGACTTGATGGAACCTAACAACAAGAATAAGAGTTGGAGGCAAGGCTGGTGCAACTTCATCTCACATACTTTGGACATGTTATCAGGAAGGGCAGTCCTTGGAAAAAGGCATCATGTTGGTCCAGGTAAAGTAGGGTCAGCAAAAGAGCAGAGGCCCCTCAATGAGATAGAATGACACATTAATGTCACAATAGGATCAAGCACATCAGAGCCAGTAAGGATGGCATAGGATAGGGCAGGGTTCCAATCTGTTGTTCACTATTTGCTGTAACTGACTTGATGGCACCTAACAACAAGAACAGGAAGAGCAAAGATGTCACTGTAAGACTAAGGTGTGATCGACCTAAGCCATGCTATTGTCAATTGCTTCATAGGCACAAAAAAGCTCAACAGTGAATAAGGAAGCTCAAAGAAGAATTTGTTCTCTTGAGCTGTGTTTTTGGTTAACATTTCTGAATATATCATGGACTGCCCAAAGGACAAACAAAAATCTGTCTTGGAATGGCAACCAGGATGCTCCTTAAAGCAAGAATAGTGACCCTTCACCTCACATATTATCCAAAGACACAACTTTCTGGAAAAGGGCATCATGCTTGGTAGAGGACCAACAAAATAGAGAAAGCTCTTTAACAAGACAGATGGACCCACAGCTGCTACAATGAGCTCAAGGACAGCAAAGGTTATAGAAGTGTTGCAGGACTGCGCCCTGTTTCTTTCTGTTATTCTGGGTTCACTAGTAGAGAAAGGTTGCTGGCACTTAACTCAAGTTTCCGCTGACTCTGTCAATCCCTTCTGTAAGTCTTCTTAAACAGTGAATGTATACCTACCTTTTATTTTCATATTCCCACCACTATTTGTCAACTTCCTAGGGCATTTTCACAACTCCCTAGATAACCTCCGTTCTGTCCTTTTGTTCTTTCTTCTTAGTCCTCTCTCTGGTCATCATTTTGTACATTTCAGTTTCATGTGAAAGGTCCATCCATCCTTTCTGAGATGTCAACACCATTGCCTTCCTCCCTCTTGCCTCCCATCCCTTCCCCTCCTGTTCTCTCCTCTAAAGCTGATACCTTCAGGATCCAGCTTCATCTCCAAGGTATATAACTTGAGTCTCTTCTTCCAGTATATTCTCTGAATCTGTATTTTCTCTGATTCACCAGCACCTCCAGCACAACCAACACCTTTTATCACTTCTTACCGTACTTCTCCCATATCACCAGCATCCCCAATCATGCATCTTATCACCCTATCTCTTCCTCAGTTGTGTGGCTCAGCCCATGCTTCAGTGAGGAGGTAGATGGCGATTGAAGAATGGAAAGCTGTGAGGTGGTGGATGAAAGAGAATGTGGTAGACGGGGCCCTTGGAGGGTCTGAAGTCTAGAGAATAGAGTGATGAACAAATGCTAGAGGCACTGGGTGGGTGCCAGTGGAGAGGCAGTGGGCCGCGGGGAGCAACTAGAAACTTGTGGGGATAGCAAAGAAGATAGAGCTGGGGTACAGTCTCAGGAAGTAAAAGTGAGAACTTGGAGAGAATGGAAAAGGAAAGAGACAAGGAGATAGTAAAGAGAAGGTGAAGAAAGAAATGGACGTGAGGAGCTGCCTGTGGAGGTGGAACGAACCAGTCAGAGAAGCAGACCTGGTCTTGGTATCTGAGGATCCCCTAGGATAGGGGCCAACTGTCCACACTCACAAGCTGGGAGAGTCTTCACGTCCTAGGCTCAGAGCTGCCTCCTGCCCACTTTCGTTACCCAGAATCCTCCGGGGCCACCTCCTCCTGCCTGTTTTCCTTACCCAGAATCCTCCGAGGCCACCTCCTCCTGCCTGTTTTCCTTACCCAGAATCCTCCGGGGCCACCTCCTTCTCCTGCTTTCCTTACCCAGAATCCTCCGGAGCCAGTTCTTGTTCTCCTCCAAAAGAGCTTGGACAGAGTCCCTGGTCCCTTGTGTGTTTCTGCAGGTGAAGCTGAAGAAGTCAGAGCAGGGGTCCACACTAGTGTTTCCTGAAGCTAGGTACTGGGCCACCAGGTCCTGGCACACGGGGTTGTCACAGTGACCTGTGGAGGGCAAGCACACAGCTGAGACTGATGAGAGAAAAGGATGTGGGCACTCCCCAAGAGGGCAGGTCAGGGAGTGCGCCCAGGGCTGGGGTGAGGTAGGGAGGAGAGAGCAGGGAGATGTCTGATGGTGGCCAGGTCAGAGAGGATGGCAACCTGTGAAGACTAGGGAGGGGTGGGGCTGGCTAGAGCATCTGTGGACTCAGCTGCACAGCTGAGGAGGGCACAGGCTTACGAGGACCACAGCTCCCGAAGACGTAGACCAGGAGCACAGCGGAGGTGACCATCAGGCCGAGAAGCAGGAGTGTCATCAGTGCTCTCCCTGCTATGGCCCACCTGCGCTTCCCTGCAGGGGACAGTCCCTCTGGAAGAGGCCCCTGGGAGAAAGGAGTGGGGTGTGAGGAGAGGGTGCATGAGACCAGGAAGGGGGAGAGTAGAATAAGGGCTCTGCCCTCACACCCATCCCTGGGCCTCAAAGGGCAGGAAGGGACAAGCACACGGAGGCCAGCAGGGTTGTGGGCATGGAAAGGGGGCAACACGGGAAGGATATGAACTGGTGGAGTAAGGGGTGAGTGCAAGGTTCTAGACAGCCCCAGGAGGTAAGACCTGGACTTACCTCCTGGGACGGCCCCATTTCAGAGTCAGGCTCAGCCTTCTAAGGAGGGGAGTCTTCACCTCCTCAACTGAGGATGGAGAGAAGCTGGTTTGGGGCACAGTGCGTCAAAGGAACCTGTCACACATAAGAGTCTGACACCACTGTACCTTCCCATACTCCTTCCCCGTAATCGCCCTAAAACTCACCTTCCTCAGCTCCCACCCACAGCCCCACCCCCACTGTACCCACAGTCCCTCACCTCAGCCTCACCCATAGCCCTTGCCCCAGAATTATCCACAGCCTTTACTCCCTCACCCCCACCTCCCACTCCACTCCCTCCTACCTTAGGCACCTAACTTCAAAGAGAATGATTCTTTTGTGTCTAGTCTCTGTCTGCAGTCTCTCTAGTTCTGTTGAGCTCAGACCCCCCTGGAATCTTCCTGCTTCTGTCTCAGGAAGTGGGCTCCCCTCCACCCTAGTTGGCCCCACAGTCCTGGAGAAGGGGCCAGTCTGCGTGACACACTCCTCTTCTCAGGGTGGAGCCACTATCACTGGAGGACATGCCACTCCTCCTGCTTTATCTGGGCTGTCAGGGGCCAGGGAGGGACACCCCGAGACTCTGCTCATCAAGTCTTCATTTCTGGCAGCCTCTTCTCTCCTTCCTTCTCCTATAGGAGAGAAAGCCTTGCCCACAGAGGTCTCTTGGGCAGAGACCTGCGAGGAGACACTCAGGCTCACCCCTCCTGGCCCTGCACTCTTCCCAGTTGCCCAGGGGCTCTGCTTGAGGGTCTAAGAAGACCAATGACTGTCTCCCAAGGTGCGTGGCAGGAGATCAGGCCCAGTTGTGGGAACAAGGCTAACAACTGCCTCTGTCGAGATCCTCAGGGAACTCAGCGATGACTAGGACTGCGGGGTAGGAGTCAGTGCAGATTAGGGCCAGGATGTGGAGAATCATGGAAGCTGTGAAGACTAGCCTAAATGCCATGCACAGAAGGAAAGAGGGAGTGTGTCTTGGAAGGGTCTTTGTGAAGAAGACGACGTCCTGGAAAGGTTGGTCTGGTGCTGTGGTCTACTCTGCTTGTCAGTAAAGGTAGCTGGGCACCATCCAGCTCTACTGGTCATGGAGGGAATTAGCCACACATTCCATATCCTCCTCTTCCTGACTCCTGCTATTTCTCTATTGCTCCATGCAACATGCAAGTAAGCATCCTTGGATAGCTACTTGCAAGTTTTTAAGACCCACAGGTACTGTGCAGTGAACTAGGTGGCAGGACAGAGTTGTTGCTGTTATGATTGTTAGGTCCTGTGGAGTCAACCAGGACTCATAGCAACCCTATAAACCATGGATCTGAATCCTGCCCAATCCCGCAGCAGCCCCGTAATCTCTGTAATGCTTAATTACGCCTATTGTGGTAATTACTTTGTCAGTACATCTCACTGAGACCCAGCACAATGTCTCTCTCCAATGACTGGTTCCTCATGGAAATACATCCAGCGTGAGATGAAGTTTTAGCAATCTTGTCTCCAAGGAGCACCCTGGTTGCTCTTCCTCCAAGACAGATTTGTTTGTGGGTTTTGGTTTTGTTTTACTTTGTTTTTTGGCAGTTCGTGAGAGATTCAGTACTCTTCTCTAACACCATAATTTAAAGGTATAGATGATTCTTCTGTCATCCTTATTCACTGTCCAACTTTCACATACATAGGAAGGAAGTCATTTAAAAGGCCATGACTTGGATCAGGTGTACCTTAGTTTTTAAACCAGCATCCTCCCTAAAGTAGCACTTGGGAGAGTCCTGGACAGTAGATTACCCCAATGCAACATTTCTTTTGATCTCTTGACGGCTGCTATCATGGATGTTGATTGTGGAGGCAAGTAAAACGAAATCATTGGCAATGGCAATCTTTTCTCCACCAATCTTGATGTTGCCTATTGGTCCAGTTTGAAGATTTAGATTTACTTGATGTTGACATGTAATACATATTGAATGTTGTAGACTTTGATAGTCTGTAAGAAGTGTTTTAAGTCGTTTTTTCACTTTCTGCCTAGAAGGTGAAGAAGGATTAGTAAACACGTAATTAGGTGGTTAACTGTAGTTCTCATGGAACCATGACCCTGAACTTCCAAAACAAGAAAGCAAATCCTATGAAATGTTAATCACAAGCAGATGAAACCTACCTAAACATTCATCAGCAGATAAGTAGATAAGAAAAAGCATATGGCCCATATTTTCAATAAAACACTTCTTAGCCAGTAAGAAAAATGAAGTCTTTGTTCTGAAGCACTTTAAAAAAAAGTGATTTTATCCTACCAACACCAGTCTACATGTTCAATGCAATCCCAATATGCATACCAAATTAATTTTTTTAGGAGATCAAAATGGAAATTGTCCAGTTTATTTGGAGAGGAAAGAGACCCTGAATAAGCAAATCACTGCTGAAAAACAAAAATGAAGTGGGAGACATAGCACTTCCTGATCTCAAAACCTACTACACAGTGGTAGTAACCAAAGTAGCACTGTACTGGTTCAATGACAGGCACACAGACCAATGGAACAGAATCGAGAACCCAGAAATAGACCCAGATAGCTATGGTCAATGAATATTAAACAAGGAAATAAAACCTATGAAGTAGAAAAACGAAAACTTCTTCAACAAATGGTCCTAGCAAAACTAGACTGTTACCAACAGAAAGCTGAAACAGGATCCACATCTCACACCGTACACAAAAATCATTCAACGTGGATCAGAAACCTGGGAGTAAAGCCCAAAACCATAAAGTTAGTAAGAGACAAACTGGGATCAAGCTTAGACAGCCTAGTCTATGGTATAAAGAGACTTCCAAACATGGCCAGAAGTACACAATCTAGAGAGGGGAAAACAATTGATGAATGGGACCTTCTAAAGATTAAACCCTGTGTGCATAAAAAATATTTTCCAACAGAGTGAAAAGAAAACTTACTGACTGGGAAAAAAACATTTTATGATACCCTTTCAGACAAGGGTCTCATATAAAAAGTCTACAAAATCCTACAGGGCCTCCACAAGAAAGAGACTGATAACACAATTACAAAATGGGCAAAAGACATGGAATGAATTTTCACATAGGAAGATATTCGAATGGCCAACGGACACATGGAGAAATGCTCAAAGTCATTGGCAATAAGAGAGATGCAAGTAAAAACCACAATGAGATACCAGCACACTCCAGTGGTACTGGCAAAGTTTAATAGGACAGCAAGTAATAAATGTTAGAGAGGATGTGGAGAGATAGAAACTCTCATACACACTATTGATGGGATTGTAAAATGATACAACCACTCTGGAAGACAGCTTGGTGCTTCCTCAAAAGGCTGAACATAAATTCCATATGACCCAGCTATTCCACTGCTTGGAATACACCCCAAGAGAAGAAAAACTGAGACACAAATGGAGATTTGTACACCAATGTTCATAGCAGTGCTATTCACCATTGCAAGAACATGTAAATAGCCTAAATGTTCAACCATAATAGAATGGATTGAGAAATTATGGTACATTCACATAATGGAATACAATGTAGCATGCAAGAGCAATGATTTTATAAATTACTACCTAACTTGGAAGGGAATGGAGAGCATTATGCTAAGTGAACTAACTCAGTTTCATAAGGACAAATATTGTATATGATCATCTTGCTTTGCCAGCCGTGTGCATTAACTAGAAGATTCCAGCAATCAGGAGCTACCAGAATGTAGTCCTAGAGTAGAAGGTCCAAGACAAAGTCCTTCCTCCTGAATTTTCAGAGTGGTGAAGAGAGTCACAGCTGGCCCCCAGTTACAGATAATCTTGCCACAGGACTAGAGAGGAAAACTATAGGCTGGGTGAATTGTCTTTCTACTCCCTACTAGTGTATTAAGCTTCTCAACTGAAGCTAGTCTCCCCTTAAGTCCATGGATCAGAGAGAAATTCAGGTAGGGTGAGCTGCCCCTCCCTCCTCTGGAGTAGCGAGCTCTCAAGGCAAGATTATGAGAACAAGGTCCCAGTAGGGCCCCAAGCAGGATGAATTTTACATCAGTTATGACACAGAAGAAGCAGGCTACTTTACACATCCAGCACAAAACCAAAGCAAGATGTCACCCAACAAAAGTGATCGAAACACCAAATCAAGAGATTTTATGAAGCCAGAAGGCCTGATAGAACTTTCTGACACAGAATTCAAAGGAACAATGATTTACTATTTTCAGTGGGTGAAAGACAAACTCAAAGAGTTACAGGATTCTACAAGTAAGCCAAGAGGAACTTATAAAAACAAAGACAATGCAGATAAAACAAATGAGGCATTAGAAAATCTAGAAAAACAAGAAACTACAATTTAAAATATGAGGACCACTGTCTAAGATGCTGTCAACATGTTGGAAAAACGTATGAACAGAGTTGAAGAGATGGAACACACAACTAGTGAAATAGAAGATAGAGTTCTCAGCACTGATCTGCTAGAAAAAAAAGCAAAATCAAAAGTGAAGGAAAAAGAATAAAACCTAAGAATAACGTAAGACACCATCAAGAGAAACAACATGCACATAATTAATTGGAATCCCAGAATAGTAAGAAGAAAAAAAAAGACACCCAAAGAGTTGTGGAAGAGTTACTAGAAACTAACTTTCCTGGCATAATGGAGAATACACACACACACACACATAGAGACACACACACACACACACAGAGACACACACACACACACAAAGCTAAGCCCCTTATAGAATAGGTCCCAAAAGAAAAACACCAAGGCATATAATAGTCAAATTTGCCAGAACCAAAGATAAGGAGGGAATTCTGAAAGCAGCTAGAGAAAAACAAAGATTAACCAATAAGGGACAGCAAATAAAATTAAGTGCCAATTTCTCAGCAGAAACCATGAGAGAAAGAAGAAAGTAGAATAACATACACCAAACACTCAAAGAGCACAGCTTTCAACCAAGAATATTGTATCCAGCAAAACTATTTATCAAATATGACAAGAAAGATCAAGCTATTATCAAAAAAGTAGAAATTAAGAGAGTATGTGAAAATAAGACCACCCTTGCAAGAAATACTGATGGAATTCCTTCTCACAGAGATGTTACAGAAAGCAGGATAGACCAAAGTAACCAGTAACAATACTAAAAAGAACTTAACAAAATGATAGCAACAAAACCACACCCCTCACTAATTACACTGAATGTGATAGTTTAAATGAACCAGTGAAGAAAAAAGGAATAGTAGGTTGGATAAAAACCAAAACTCATCAATATGCTGTCTACAAGAGACACACCTGAAAAGTGAAGATAAAGAGAGACTGAAAAGAAAAGGATGGGGGAAAAAATACAAAGCAAATGACAACCAGAAAAGAGCATATTGTTGTTGTTGTTAAGGGCCATTGAGTCAGAGGCAACTCATAACGACCCTATGAATAAAAGACCCGGGCACCAGTCTAACTTTCATCCTTTCTCCAGGTTCATAGGGTTTTCAAAGGCAAGGTATTCTAGAGGCAAGCTATTATTTTTTTCCTCCTATATCCTCTTGTTATTGATTTCTAACTTTGTATCTTTGTGGTCTGAGAATGCTTTGTATTATTTCTATGTTTTTAAATTTATTTATGCTTGCTTAAATTAAAAAACATAGAACTAATGCAAAGCATTTTCTCAGACCACAAAGCTACAAAATTAGAAATCAACAACAAGAAGATATAGGAGGGGGGGAACAGCACCCTGCTTGGACATGAGTGGGTAATAGAAGAAATAAAAATATGCAATAAAAGAGTTTCTTGAAACACAATAATGAAAGCATGACTTACCAAAACCTATGGGAAACAACCAAAGCTGTAATCAGAGACCAATTTATAGCAATAAGCTATCACATCAAAAGGGAAGAAAAAAACAAAAAGAACATTGACTCTCTAACCCAGCCTCTCCAACAAGTTAAAAAAGAACAGCAAAAAAAAAAAAAAAAAGAAAAGTTAACCTCTAAAAGAAATGACTTTATAAAAATTAGAGAAGAAATAGCCAAATAGAAAATAATTTAAACCAGGAACAAGATCAGGAGTTGGTGCTTTGAAAATGTTAATAAAATTGACAAACTACTAGCAAAACCAACAGAGGAAAAGCAAGAAAAGACATTAATAATCTAAATAACTGGTGAAATGGGTAATATCACAACAGAACCAATTTAAATAAAAAGTTAAAATGCAAGCTCTGGTGGCCTCGTGGCAAGAAGCTGTGCTGCAATTCCAAAGACTCCTGTTTTGAAGCCACTAGCTGCTCCGGGGAGAAGGATGGGCAGTCTACTCCCATGTGGTTAACTGCCTCTGAAAACCCACAGGAGGCTCAGCTATGAGTCCAATACCAACTCTACGGTATACAACAACAATTATGGAAAACTATACTCAAACAAATGTCAAAACTGAGAGGACAGAGACAGTTACATAGAAACACACAATTTACCCAAACTCATAGACTGAAGCAGAACATCTGAGCAGACTCATCACAAAAGAAGAAATTCAACAGGTAATAAAACAACTTGCAACAACAACAAAACAAAACAGAAACCCTGGACCATATGGTTTTACTAGTGAATTTTATCAAATGTTCAGAGAGCTGTCGCCAATTCTACGTAAAGTATTTCAGAAAATAGAAAAAAGAAAAAAGATTAAATTCTCCCAGATTCATTCTATGAAGCAAACATATCCTTGATACTAAAGTTAGGTAAAGACATCATCAAACTAGAAAACTATAAGCCATTATCTCTCACTAACATAGATGCAAATATCCTCAGTAAAATCCTGTCCAATAGAATAGAGCAATGTGACCAGGTGGGATTCACAATAGGTATGCAAGGATGACTCAACATAAGAAAAACCATCAATATAATTCATCACACTAAAAGATCAAAGAACAAAAACCACATGATCCTATCAATTGATACAGAAAAAGCCTTTGACAAACTTGAACACCCTTTCCTGATTAAAACGCTCAGCAAAATAGAAATAGAGGAGCATTTCCTCAACATAGTGAAAAGTGTATATGCAAAATCACGAGTCAACATCATTTGCAATGGAGAGAAATTAAAGGCATTCCCTTTGAAAACAGGAACTAGGTAAGGACTCCCATTATCACTTATCCTCTTTAATATTGTATTGGAAGTCTTAGCAAGAGCAACAAGACAAGAGAAGGAAATAAAAGATATCCAAATTGGCAAAGAGGTGGTAAAATAAGCTCTATATGTAGATGATATGATAGTATACTAGGAAAATCCTAAAGACTCAACAAGAAAACTACTGGATATAGTTGGCCAATTCAGCAAAGTAACAAAAATCAGTTGTATTTCTCTACAGTGACAAATACAGAAAAAGAGCGAAGAAAAACAAAATCCCTCACAATAGCTAATCACAAGATGAAATATTTGGGTGCAAACCTAACTAGAGGCAAAGACCTATACCCCCCCAAAATGACAAAATATTACTACAAGAAACAAAAACAGTCCTGGAGGAATGAAGGAATATTCCATGCTCATTGATAGAAAGACTCAGTATCATGAAAATGATAATTCTACCAAAGGAAAGCTACAAGTTTAAAGCAGTTTCAATACAGATACAGATTCTTTAATGAGATGGAAAAGGAAATTTTCCATTTTATTTGTAATGAAAAGAGACTCCAAATAAGTAAAGCACTCCTGAAAAAGAAAAACAAGGTAGGAGGTATCTCACTCCCTGATTTCAAATCCTACTACACTGCCGTAGTGGGCAAGACAGCATGGTACTGGTACAGTGACAGACACATAGATCAGTGGGATAGAACTGAGAACCCAGAAATCAGCTCATCTATTTATGCTCTACTGGTTTTTCACACGGAGATGAAATGAGTTAAGTAGGGAAATGATGGCCTTTTTAACAAATGGCTAAAATGGTTGCCAAAATGGGAAAGCCATCTGTAAAAAACTCAAGCAAGACCCACACCTCACACCATACAGAAAAACCAACTCAAGGTGGATCAGGGAATAAAACCAAGGATTATAGACTTCATTAGAGAAAAAGCTTGGAAAAAACTCTAGAAGCTCTAATAGACTGTATGAACAGTCTTCCAAACATAATGGAAACCCTACAACCAGGAGAGAACAAAATAGATGAATAGACATTCTAAGAATCAAATTCCTACATACATCAAAAAATTTCTCCAACAGGGAAAAAAGACATGCAGAAACTTGGAAAAAATATTTGGTAATGACATATCTGGAAGGGATTCATGTCTACACTTGATAGAATACTCCGGCACCACAACAAGATAAAGGTAAATGACTCAATTAACGCATAGGCATAGGATATGAATAAACAGTTCACCAAAGAAGACATTTAGATGGCAAACATACAAATGAAGAAATGTTCGAAATCCCTAGCTCTAAGAGAGATGCAAATCAAAACAATTCTAAGATATCATCTCACCCCAGCAACAATAGTAAAGTCCAACAGAGCAGCAAACAAAAAATGCTGGTGAGGTTGTGGAGAGATTGGAACCTTTATTCACTGCTCGTGGGAGTGTAAAATGGTACATCCACTATGGAAGGTGGTTTGGCATTCTCTCAAAAAGTTAGAAATAGAAATATCATTTGACCCAGCAATGCCACTACTAGGAAAATACCTTAAAGAAACCAGATCTGCTATCCAAACAGATATATGCATACCCATGCTTATTGCTGCATTATTTATAATAGCAAAGAGATGGATGCAACAAAAGTGTCCAACAACAAATGAATGGGTAGAAAAAAAACCTATGATGTATTCATAGAATGGAATACTATGCAGCGCTGAAAAAATGAACTAAAAACATTACACAACATGGGTGACTCAGCAGGATATTATTCAGCGTCAAATATCTCAGTCACAAAAGGACAAATACTGCACAGCATGATTGTTATAAAGAAGGTCTCACATGAGGATTTGGGAGGCGAATAGGATAAGAGTGGATAGATAATGAACATTGCACTGGAATAGATATTTAAAAGGAAAATATGATTGGGCATTATATGTTTGATAACAGCCCAGAATAAGAGGTACATTGCAAAGAGGACTGGGGGGTGGAGGGAGAGAGTTAACTGTGTAACAGTGAATGAAAATTTAATTTAAAAAAAATGAACTGGGAGAGAGGGAAGGAAGGAAGTGAGGGGGTAAAAACATGCAACAATGAAGCAATGAAAATCTAACTTTTCTGTAAGCTTTCATTAAAATAACAACTAAAATTACAAATTTTATTAAAAAGAAAGAACAGATCTGAACCTTGCCATACTTTGTGACATCCTCATATTCCTGATATGCTTGACCCCACTGTTACAGTCACTGTATCAGTCCATTTTGTTAAGAGTCTTCCTTCTCTTTCTCTAAATCCCTACCTAGCTTAGCACGAGTAGTTGATGGACGTTCCTCTACTTCTGATGATATCTTTTCCACAGAGTCTAGCTTCTTTAACTATTTGCTCTGCACGCAAATTTAATAGATCTGGAGAAAAGATTCCATTCTGATGCATACCTCTTCTGATTTTAAGCCATGCAGTATTCCCTTGCTCTGATTGGACACTGCTCGTTGGCCTCGGTATTACATGAGGACAATTTAGTGTTCTGGGACTTAATTCCTCTCATTGTTAGCCATAATTTGTTATGATTCATACAATCAAGTTCTTTAGCAGAGTCATTAAGACACAAATAAATCTCTTTCGGTCTTTCTCTGCTTTCAGCCAAGACCCATCTGACATCAGCAGTGATAGCACTCACGCTATGACCTCTTCTGTGCTCAGTTTAAATTTCTGGCAGTTTCTGGTCAATGTACTGCTCCAGCCATTTTTTTTTTTTTAAGTAATCTCATCAAGATTTTACTTGCATGTGATATTAGTGATATTGTTTTGTAATTACCCCTTTCAGTTAGATCACTTTTTTTTTTTTTTTTTAAAAAAAAAAAAGTAAACAAAAATGGATCTTTTCCAGTCAGATAGCCAGGTAGCTATCACCAGATTTCTTTGCACAGACTAGGCATGTCCTTAAAAGGATTAAGGGTAGAACTACATTGTTGTAGTTACGTTCCATGGAGTGAGAACAGAGCCGCAGCGGACCCTTCAGCAGGTGTTCAGATGCTGTAAACCACGTGGGAGAAGATGGCTTACCTTCCTTTTGATGAGGAGCTGGGAGATTCAAGCCCTTGCCTTTTGATTGGCAGCTGAGTCCTGACTACTAGGCCACCCGAGCTCCCTAAGGGTCTAATCTAACAGTTCTTCACCTCATCACAGCCCTGTAGAGTCTAGGGGAGTTTCCCCAGGGCTGCCCTGTAACACCTTCTGTCGCACTGTAGAGCAAAGAGGAAGACGGTGAGCCTACATGGGGACCTCAATGCCCCAAGACTAACTGCATGAGTGGTGCATGTCCTTTCAGACTCAGGTACCTGCACGAGGGAGCTCCTTGACACCAAAGAGAGTCAGCACACAGAGATTTCCAAAGAAGGCCAAGGATACTGGTCCAGAGAGAAGCACAGACATTCCTCCCCAGTGGAGAGAGAAGCCCTTCCCCTAGAGCCTGCCGCTAGGAGGACTTCCAGCCTCCTAAATGGCAAGAGAATATATTTGTTTGTTGAAACCATCCTTTTGTGGTAACTCTTTCAGAGCAAACTAGGAAACTCAGGCAATGTGTTAAAGGGGGTACTTTTGGGAAGGAAGAATTGAGAAGTCCAGAATTCCAAGCAGTGCCCTTGAAGCAACTCAAATGAGAAAAAGGTGAGCTTTTGTTTTGTTTTGTTTTTTTTTTTTAATTAACTTCCATGGATATTTTAATTTTATAAATATGAGATTATAAGAAGACCAGAATGCATTATCTCAATTAAATTAATTGTTGTTATGTGGCATCGAGTTGCCTGCAACTCATAGCGACCCTATGTACAACAGCCAAAACCCCACTCTATCCGGTGCCAATCTCACTGTCTCTGACACACCTATCCTCATTACCCCAGTCACTGAATCAATCCACCTCATAGAGGGTCTTCCCCTCCTGTGCTGTCCCTCCACCCTCCCAAGCATGATGTCCTTCTCCAAGGACTGGCCCTTCCTTGCAATATGTCCAAAGTATGTCAGACGAAGCTTCAGAATCCTTGCCTCCAAGAAGCAGCCTGGTTTAACTGGACATGTTGTAAGGAGGGACCAGTCCTTGGAGAGGGACATCATGCTTGGTAGGGTCGAGGGACAGCACAGGAGGGGAAGACCCTCTATGAGGTGGATTGATTCAGTGACTAGGGTAATCAGAGTGGGTGTGTCAGAGACAGTGCGATTGGCACAGGACAGAAGAGAGTTTAGGGCTGTTGTACATAGGGTCGCTATGAGTCACAAGCAACTCGATGGCCCATAACAACAACAACAATAGGATGAACCTGTTTTCTTAGCAGTCCATAGTCTATTCAATACTCTTCTCCAACTCCACAACTCAAAAGTGTCAATTCTTCTATCCTCCCTAGTCATTGTCCAGCTCTCTGATGCACAGCAAGTGATTACAAGAACTATGGCCTGTATCAGGTGCACTTTCATCTCCAGAGTGACACCATTGCTCTTCAGTACTTTGGAGAGGACCCTAACAGCAGACTTTCCAATAACAATGTGTCTTTTAATTTCATGGTTGCTGGTGCCAAGAGTGTTGACTGTGAACCAAGCAAACTAAAGTTGTGAACAATCTCAATCTTTTCACCATCCATCCTGATGCTGCCAATTGGTCCAGTGGTGAGAATCTTTGTCTTCTTGACATTGAGCCTCAATCCATATTGAAGGCTGCAGTCCTTGACCTTCTGCAGCAAGTGTTTCAGGTCCTCCTCAGTTTCAGCAAGCAGGGTTGTGTCATCTGCATAACGCAGATTGTTGGTGAGTCTTCCTCCAATCCTGATGTCACACTCCTCCTCATACAGCCCAGCCTCCTGAATAACCTTTATCCCGGATAAATTATTTTTTTTAAAAAAAATTATTTCTTGTCATGATTTAAGTTCAAGTTTAAAGATCTTATTGGTATTCCATTCAACTATTCATACACTGTTTATGAGTAACTTTTTTTTGACTGAGTAATTAATTGTAATTGTACACAATTACATTAATTACTCAGTTAATAAGTTATTCATAAACGGTATATGTATGAATAATTGACTGAAATACCAATGTGCTCTTTAAACTTGAACTTAAATCATGACAAGAAGTAAATTTTTTAAAAATATGCTAAATGGGACCGCTGCCCTCTTCAGCTGAGGGGAGGCCGAGCCTGGCTTCTGTGCGCCAACAGGGACCTTTGACCTTTACAGAGATCCCATTTCCTGGTGGGAATCCTGGTAGAGGTGTGTAAGATTTTGGATCTGATCCACAATTATTTTTTTTTCTTTTGTTCTTGTTTGCAAGAAAGCCTGCCTCTGCGTTGACTTGCAAGATTTTGCGTTTATTCAGGCAAAAACTGGTCAAAATGGTTACTACAAAATTTGTTTCCAGGGGTTTGAAACATTCAGTGACACTTTTTAAGATTGTTCTTGCATGATGTACTTTTTTTTCCTTTTTTTTTTTTTTTTTTAGAAAGTTATTGTTTGAGAATAATGTCTTTTGATACCAGGAAATAGTATCCTGAATGACGTTGAAAGCTCACCCTACCCTTTATTTTTTTTTAATCAATACATGTTAAAGTAACAAAAAAAATATGCTAAACATGAAGCCATACAGTTGGGACTTGCATTCAGCAAAACTGGAAAGTAAAACCCAGATGACTGACTGGAGCCTAACGTGAGCACGTGGGCCATCTCAGAAGGAGGCCCCTGTCTTGTCTTCTTCTTGGTATTTCTTCACACCACCACATGCTGCTCCGGCTTTTTTTTTTTCTCTTGCTGTTATTTCTTTAAAATTAAAAATTTTAATGAAAATGTACAGATACTTTGGATTTCCATTCATTCATTGTTGCACTTTTCTCCCTGTCCCCCCTCCCCAGTTCATTCTTCTCTTTAAAAGTATATAAGAAAACTTCTTTCATTGTTTTACAATGCCTCCCCCCAGGTCCACTCCACTATGCAGCCTTCGTTCTGAACTCCTGTCATGACAGTAACACCTGATCACATGCTTCTTCTCATCCAACAGCCAAGAAAAGTGCTGGCCTCTACTAAGTGGAGTCAATTTACTTGCCTTCAAGAAGGATTTGTATAAGATCTTACTACACCCACTGTGTTGCTCTGCCATTAGTGTAATAACATTGTCACAAAAACCAAACCAAAAATTGCTGAGCTGCTTCATGGTGATCCTGTGTGCGTGAGAGGAGAACCGTGCTCTAGGGGGCTTTCCATGGCTGATGTTGAATAGAAATTGGTCACCAGAGCTTTCCAAGGCACCTCTGGCCTCCCAACCCTCCAATCTTAATAGCCAAACGTATGACCACACACCCAGAAGTTACAATATATGATACCCTGTATAACCTGACACATTCAAAACAAGTGTTTTCCTCCCATTCATAGCTCTTGGGCTGGCTTTCCTTCTAATGGCCTGGCCTGTGCTCATCAGCCCTCAGGCTGTAGGTGGGCAGTGTGGGCTCTAGGAAGCAGGTGCTGGCAGCTCTGTGGCCTGTGTGTGTTGGTTCTGGCTTGTGGCTGAGGCGAAGTATCTCGGATTATCTCACAAAGCGTCACCAGAGGGCAAGACAGAAGTTAAAACACAATGTGGTGGTTCTTGGGGTCAACTCTGACTCACAGTGACCCCACGCCATAGCATAGAACTTCTCCATAGGCTTCCTAGTACCTAACCTTTATGGGGACAGATCAACAGGCCTTTCCCCACAGAGCTGTGGGGTGGGCTTGAATCATCGACTTCCCAGTTAGCAGCCAAGCACTTAACCACTGGGCCACAGAATTCTTCCAGAACATGTACTCTTTCCCCCATACCTCTATCACATCCACTTCATTAAAATGCCCACACTTACAAGCCCCGGAGCAGTAAAATACATATTGCAAACAAATTTGCTCTTTCAATCAGTCTTAACTGTATGATTCAGCTATTTCAATCATGTTTGTCAGACTGTGCAACTGTCTCTACTATGCCTTAAATTTTTTTTTGTTACTTGAAACAGAATCTTTGATTCAAGCTACCCCGTGAGCATTAAATCCTCTTCTATAATAACTTTTAAAAATATTATCACATATATTTTTCCAATTATATGTAACAAAACATTTGTCAACTCAATATTAGATTGTATAGCCCTGGTGTACAGTTGCCGTCCCGCGGTCACTTGTGGTTGCTGTGAGGCTGAACACTGTGACACTGATGTGTCAAATGCATTAATGGCTGGCTACCCAATGCAGACAGAGAGTGGGGTGGAGCTCCCCGATTAAAACAAGCTTAGAAAGAGGAGTGGCATCCACTTCCATAATAGTTTGACTCCGGAAACCCTATGAACCTGGAGAGAGGATGAAAGGCACCCAAGCGTCGAGGACTCTCCTTCATAGGGTCACTATGAGTCGCCTGTGACTCGATGGCACTTAACAACAACAACAACAACATAACTCAGCGACATTTATTACACTCATCATGAAAAAAATTTTACAGGTAGACAACTACAATAACACCAGAATGCATGATTCTTTTATAAGTAACTTTATCAATCAATGAAGACTATGCCAGGGTAGCTGGTCCACGGTGAGCTGTGCTGCTAGCCCGGTTAAAAGCAGTTAGTAGTAAAACATAGGTGGGTGCACATGAAGGGTTGAATGGACTATCAATCTGTCCAGGGGATGATTTCCAAAAGAGGTCCAGGCGCCTCTTGGAGTGAGAACTAGAAAGTTCTGATTTGGATATACAAGAAAGACACCAGTACCAGGTGAGAGCAAGAGAAAGAAACTGAGATTTATTGGACGTACATAACAGACAATGAATGGGTGAGGACAGACTGACTCACGTCTTTATCTTACAAAAGAGTTTCTATTTTTTTGTATTTTTTTCTCTTTTATTATTATTATTATTAATAATAATAATTTTAAGGAAAATTTACAGACTTTGGATTTCCCTTCACTCATTGTTGCAAGAGTTTCTATTGCCAGTGGGCTGTGGGGCTTACACAGCTGGTGGGGCCTTCCTTCTAATGGACATAGGGGACTTCTGACCATCTCACTTTGTCTTTTCCTTGAAAGTCCGTTATTTTGCCCCATTCCTTGAGTCTGTTTCTATTGTTATTTTACCACATTCTTTGTCACAAACAATCCTGATTGATCTTTGTCAGCACATCCTTTGTTGTTTCCTGTCAAATTTATCAACTTTAGCTCAAATAAAAATCATCATCATTTTTTTCACAAAATGCCCTGTTACCTTTAACAGGGACTCGGTGGAAGTTCTGTCCGTTCACTTTTCCCTGCGTTGTTTGACCTTGACCGCACTAGGGGCCACAGCCATGCCCAACTGCTAAGCAGCAGAGCAGAACCTGCTCCTGTGGAGGGTGAAGAGGGTGGATATGTGCTAAATAAGAAATCCCAACTCTATCATATCCACATTATTAAAATACCACACACTTAATGCCAGGGTGAGGGACTTGGCCCACCTCTGTGGCAGCAGAACGATTGTACCTTGTGTGGGACCAAGACAGAAGGGACACCAGAGCGGCCAGCCCTTTGTAGGGAAAAGTCCCAAACATTTACACCGCATAAGTGATGACCAGGGCTGCACATGCCCTCAACACTTACAGAAGTCTTGGGCTTCATAACGCTGTGTCATTTCTACATCCAGAAATGCCTGGGCCAGCATTCCCAGCTGACCACAAGACCGTGGTGTCACGCTCCTGATGCCAAGGCCCTCGTCATTTTTGTGTTGACCAGGACTATTCTGTAACTGTCTGGTTCTATGCCTGACTCTTGTCTTTGTCCCCATTCCAGGATTAGTCTTTGTCCTTCAGATTTGATACCTGAGCTTGGTCTCACAGATTCGAATTACCATCACGGGAAGGCTAACCCTTAACAATCGATGGCTTTGAATTGTGGTGTGGTGAGGAACAGTGGCTGTACGTGGAATACCAAAAGGGCGAACAAATTTGCCTTGGCAATGCGGCCAGAGTGCTCCTTGGAATCAAGGAAGATGAGACTTCAGCTCATATACTTTGGATGTGTTATCATGAGGAGACAGCTCTTGGAGAAGGACCGTATACTCGGCAAAGTGGAAGGTCAGCCAAGAAGAGGAAGGATCCCCACAAGGTGGTTTGACATAGTGGTGCGACACTGGGGTCACATGTAGCCGGATGGTGAAGAGGGCGCAGCTTTGATGGTGGGGAGGGCGCAGCCGGGATCCGGGATGGTGGGGAGGGCGCAGCTTGGATGGTGGGGAGGGCGCAGTCGGGATCCGGCACGGTGAGGAGGCGCAAGACGGGGCGGGGTCTCATTCCATCATGCACGGGGTCACTTTGAGTTGGAGCCAAATTGACAACACCTGACAACAAGGCTGACCTCATGCCTTGCATCTCCTGACAAACTGAGGCAGTGCTAGTTTCCATTGGGTGGAATTTGCCTACTAGACCATGAACTTGTGTAGAACAGAATGAGATGCTGCCCGGAGCCGTGGTTTGTTGCTGCCTGTCTTAGTCACCTGGCCCAGCTATAACAGAAGCACTCCAAGTGGATGACTCTAATAGAGGAAATTCACTCTTCCCTAGTTTAGGAGCCTGGAAGTCCAAATCCAAGATAGGGGCTTCCTATTTCTTTCAGTTCTCATAGCTGTCATTTCGTACTGACCCTCCATTGGGTTTTCAGAGGCAGCAAATTGCACAAGAGGAAACTTCCCATCTTTCTGGTGTATTTGAACCATGGACCTTTGGTTATCAGCACAGCTCCTTACCACTGGGCCACAGAGCTCCGTCAGTTCTCTGCTCTGTCCCTCCCCTCTTCCAAGCATGATGTTCTTCTCCAACGACTGGTGAGAGAGAGTTATTCTCTAGATCCAGGCATCTGAATTCAGATTCGTAGTCTCGTAAACTAAGACACAATGACTGTGGCAACGGGATCAAGTATATCAGAGATGATGGCACAGGACAGGACAGGGTTCAGATCCCTGTTCACAGGGTCCCTGTGAGCCATGATTGACTCAGTGGCATATAACAACAACAAACTGAGGGGATAAATTTCTGTTTGTTAAAGTTGTCTACTCGTGACATTTCTATTTTAGCAGCATTTGATGACTAAGACATTTACCTTCACTATTTAAAAAAAATTTTAACAATTTTATGATTTTATGCTCATGTATTGTTAAATCAGATTTGACTAGATTCCTTCATTATTTTTAAAAACTCACTTCTTTAATTCTCCATCAGATGCTCCTCAGCAGAAGGACTCACAGTCTCCTCCCAGGCAACTACCTGCCTCTCAAAACCCGCTGGAGGGTCAGCTAGGAGTGGTTCCAACTCACCAGCACGCAGCCACACCTCTCTTCAAACACAACCCCCACGCACAGGCAGAGCGGGAGCCGGAGCTAGTGCGGGAGTGGGAGTGAAGATTGCCTCCTAGTTTGTGATTCCATGTTTTTAGTTTTCCTGGAATTATTTAAATATTCTGTTATCTTTCGGCTCCCTCTTGTCCCTCTGGAGCTGGCAGATCAGAGGCCTTTGACCCTCAACTGGCCACCCCTGTGCCCTAGTAGACTATGTCATCCTCAATTCTCAGGCTTTAGCAAAATAGCTCAGACAGAAGAGGCGTGATGCTGAGAGAAGAGTTGGCCTTTTCGATTCAGATGGCCACGAATGGATGTGGATCTGGAATCCAGCAGGGGCTGGAAAGTCTCTTCATCTTCCGAGAGCCCAGTTTCCTCATCGTTGAAGCAAGAATGAACACGTTTTCTTTGACAGGTTAGTGTCATACCAAGCCTGCTTTGCATTGCCTCATTTTGTAGGTAATCAACAGATAGCAGCCACTGTCGTGTGCCCTCATGTATTTGTGTGTTTTCAATGTTTGTTCAAGTCACCGAGAACAAAGCAAGAGCACAGCTCACCTCGGGGACAAGGCTGAGGGAGCCTAACCTGATCTTCCTGGCCTGGTTCTTCATCCCTCTCGACCGTTAAGGAGACAAGGCCAACAATTCATTAAGCAGTTGAGGGGCTTAGAGAACAGAGACATTTTTAAAGAGCCTTTGGGACAAGAACGGTCCCTATCTTTCCTCCTTGGGAATGGTGTTTACGTCTTACCAAATGAGGGGATTCAAGAGGATTGACATACTGGAGAATGGCATGTGACTCATGGCTGAAATGTTCAGGGACGAGGAACTAGGTGTCAGAGCAGCAAAGCCTGCTGCATTGCCCAAGATGTACCTGCACTGCTCTCTGGGGATGCTCTCTGCATGTGTGCCAGCAGTGAGCCCACCAGGCAATGTCTTGACAGGCGCGTGGAGGAAGGCGTCCAGCCAGGAGAGAGGCAGCACTGCCGGAAAGGGTCAGACATACATCTGTACAAGAAAGAGCTGAAGTAAGATTATAAATTATGAACCAGGAAATACATACTCCAACTTGGAGATAGTCAGATGTTTCAGGAACCCCAAAGAGCTCACAGTAGTGTCCCATGAATGAGGGAGACAGCTCTGGACATCAGCCCCAGATGGAGGGTACTGACAGCGATTACATGCACACCTTTCAATCCCTTACCTCTCCTCTCTTCCCAAAATGCAACCTGAGAGAACACAAAGTTGTGTTGCTGGTTAGAGGGGAGGCATGGAGAGAAAGAGAGGAGAGACTGGCATTATTTTTATTTCTCTGTGCCATCTTCACATCTGAGACAAGTGTTAACATGAGAGGAGACACTTAAGAACAGATGACACACATTGATTGGTCTCTACTCTCCTAGAACATCAGAGAGAAAAGGACAGCCAAGAGTCCACAGAGGAGACAGAACGGGTGGCTGACTGCTTCATTTGCCAGGAGCCCAGAAGGACTAGATGATGCCCAGCCACCATCGCTCAATGTTTCAATCAAAGATCCCATAGAAGAATTTTGATCAGAATGGGTGAGATTTAAAACAGGCTTTTAAATACGTAGGAACTACAGGTTTTCTGGAGCTTTTCCGTATGTGGTTGTTGTGTACTGTCGAGTTGGAAGCGACCCATGGCTGATCCTTCAGGAGGTTGTCAGAAGAAGTAAATTGAAAGGGAAGCGACTGTCTATCTTCCCCCCAAATCAGCTAATGGGTTTGAACTGCACGCCTTTTGGTTGATGGTACACTTAATTACTACTACACCATGAGTGCTCCCTATAGAATGACGAACTAATTAGATATAAACTAATGCCCTGAAATGATTATGAAACCTGAAACCAAAGATGTTCCCCGACGTCTTCTTAAAACTGAAAGTAATTTATCCTCCATAATAAATACTGTTTTCACTACCCTTATGGCATCAAATTGACAACTTGAAGGATCATGTTGCAATTTCAGTGAGCAATGAGTTCGTGTCAATGGAGTTGGGGCATTTTAGAGAAAAAAGGGTGAGACTGGACCCAGAACGCGAAGAAAGCAGCCAGGACCATTGAATTGTGCAAATAGAAGCTGTTCTATTGGTGTTTTGCTGTGTGTGTCTCAAGCACAGAACGAAAAGAAAGAGTATATACACAAACAGACGGCAATACAGCACATGGGGGTTGGACCAGGCCACTCCTCAGCTAGCTGGAAGCCACTAGAGGGTCTCTTACTACCTTGGAGTGCCTGGAACACCTCATGATCTCATCTGGAGGTAACAGAGGAGCTGAGAGAACAGGTTCTGCAGGAAGAGTTTCAAGAAGGAATAAAATCAGTTTGCCCTGCACACCGCTGAGTCTCCATCCAATATGAAATCAGTCACGGTCTCTATGTGCCAAGGACACATACTTTACTACGTGAAAAAGAAGAAATTCTACCTAGACATTCTTTCTCTCAGCTTAATCTAGATTACAAATCTGAGTATCACCCACTGTTTAGCATTGTCTGTGGTTTTCATATGACTCTGAACATTCTGCGCTGTTTAAAGGACTGGTGAAAGGTGATTTCCCCTTCTGGAGAGCAGAGAATGAAAGAAAGGGACAATTTCAGATGTTATCCTGTGACACCCTTCAGAAACACACACACACACACACACACAGAGAGAGAGAGAGAGAGAGAGAGGAAATCATTATATAGAAGAGCAACTATTTATTAATTTACAAGAAACCATCTAAAATTTGGCAGACTAAATAAAAAATCATTTACTTACTGTTGATCCTTTGAATTGGCAACCTGAGCACTGAGCACTGGGGGCGTATCAGTGGGTCTCATGATGCATTTGGCTTCAAATGACAGGCCAACTCGTGACCACAGGGTATGAGATGGCCTCACTTACATGTCTGGTGTTTGGAAAGTGGTTGGTCTCGATTGTTCTGTGTGATGCTTCCAGAAAAGGAGTTTGGTTAGTTCTTGTGGCAACAGGTTCCAAGAAAGCAGAGAGGAAGCTCCACGGCTCTCGAGGCCCAGGCCTGGAGTTTGTGCCCACCTCACATTTGTCGTATTCTGTTGGGAAATGGAACTACTAAGGGCAGTTCACATTCAGGGAGCAGAAAAACAACCCCCACCATGTGAAGGGGAGGCGCTTCAAAGAATGTGTTAACCTGCTCATCAGAGAAAGAGAATCAAGCAGCAGGGCCAGAAAGCTTGGTTTCCAGGCCTTTATAAAGTTCTTCAAAAATCAGCTGTGTGAGTTTTTTTGTCAACCAAACATTCCATATCTGTAAACATCTAGCGCTGAGAACATGTGATTTTTAGAGATAATAGAAGAAGTGAGAAACCAAATGGGGAAAGTGCAGCCCACTGGTGTGCCGCTGAACCTAACTGATGGCGTCTCTGAGGGACAGAGCTGATTTGCTGCACAGGTCTCCCAAGGCAGAAGGCTTTGCAGACGCGGACGCCTCAACTGCCAAAAATGACTCAAGATGCTGACCTTTCTGTTAACAGTTAAGTGCTCACCATGGCATTACCACGGCTCCTTTAAAAAGGGAGGAAAACGAGGCCACTCCAAAATGATCAACGATGAGAATGCTACCACTCTGTAGGCAAAGAAGTAAAAGATGGAGCTGTTTCCAGTGTGTGGGAAAAGGGTTGGAGCAGAAGATGGAATTATGGGAACTGATGTCTCAGCACAAGATGGACTCATGAGGCCTAAAACCCCAACAAAAGATAGAATCTTGGAAACTGAGGGGAAGCAGAAGATGAAATCGTGGGAAATGAGGCCCCAGAAGAAGATGAGTTTGTGGGAGCTGAGGCTCTGCAAAAACACAGACTCTCGAGAACTGAAGCCCAGCAGCAGATGGGGTTATGGGAAATGAAGTTCATTTGTAGATGGGCTCATGGGAAGTGAGGTCCCAGCAGAAGTTGGAAGCATTCAAAGTTGGCTTGACCAGCCGAACCAGGAGAAGCAGCAGCTGGCCAGGGAGAGTTGGAATCACAGAAAAACAGAAAACAGCTGGTAGTACCACCCAGTGCTGGGATTACTTGTTTAATGGGAAAAAATGTCCCTCATCACCCCGCTGCACCCTCCAGCCCTGACTGGTATAAAGGGGAAAGTTTAGCTCAGGAGCTTCTGGGAGCTCAGCTCTACTCCAGGGAGTGGAAGTTACCGGCAAGCAGAGAATCCAGGCCTCAGTCCCGTAACTCACTGGTGCCCTCTCAGGTTTTACCTCTGCTGGACAAGGTAAGACTGGTTAAGATTACAGCTGACAACAGATATTGAGCACCAGCCCATGCCTTCCCCAGCCACCTGTGACTGTCTTGGCAGGGGTCTGCCAGACAGTTCTCTGTGGGGCTCGAGTCTCTCAAGCCAATGCTACACGAAAGGTGGCTTCTGGATTAACTTTCCAGATTGCTCTCTCGATTTTCCGAAGCCTGGTCTGTAAATATAGTACTGGCAATGTCCCTTGATTTTCATGCATAATTCTAGGCTTGGTGTCAAGGTTGTGCTTGTTGTTATTATTGTGTTACTGGATTTGCAACAGTCTTTAGAGGGCTGCTGGGTTACTTGACCTTGGAAGCCTTGCCATCTTGAGAAAGATCAGAGCTTCAGTCTGTTAAGCCACAGGCTGGCTGCTTGTGGACACCGAGCATCAGGACAGGCATGCTATCAGGCTGGACTGCTGGACCCTGCAATCCACCTAGCTGTTGCTCCCCTGTGGTCCCAGGCTCCAGACACCCAGCCTCTTTCCCAACACATCTGTGTGCACAGTGCTGGGCTGTGAGAACCAGAGAAAACACTTTCATCCTCAACGGAGATTGCTGTTATTGGTAGCTGCAATTGCTGTGCAATGGCCCATTGTAATTATGTCTTTCCACTTCTGTGTTTCCATCCATCCATCCATCCATCCATCCATCCATCCATCCATCCTTCCTTCTTTCTTCTCTTTTCCGCCTTGTGAGCTTTCCCTCTAAGGCAAACGCTGCTCTTTTGATCTTGTTAGTCAATTGCTTCAAGGAATGCTTTCTTCCTGGTGTTATCAATCACATTACAGGTCTGACCTTCCTGGTGTTATCAATCACATTACAGGTCTGACCATTGTTTGGCTGTAAGTTAAACTACAGGGTGAATTCAGTTCAAGGTGTGAAGGGTGACTCACGGCCATGGTCTTCAGGTTCCCACCTCTCTCTATCAGACACACATGCCTTGTCTTTTTCATAATTTTTAGTTTCTTTCCATATTTTTCCTCTCACTCTATGAAGGACCTTCTGTCTTTTTAATCACATTAACGGGAGATTTATCACTTTTATTTTTCTCCTTATGCAAGCAGTTCTTAGCTTATCTTTGATTTATACCACTTATTTCCAATTTATTAATTTGTGCCTTTATATGATTTTTCTTGTTCTATAATTTTGTGGTGTAATAGTTCTTTCATTAAATATTCCTCTTTGATTCCTTCCCCCCCCCCCCATTAAAGACCTTTGAATGAGTACATTTTCTTCTGAATACTGTTTTGGCCACATTCCAACACGTTTTGATATGCTGAACTGAGTTATTAGCTTAAAGTAGATCCTTATTAAAACCTTAATTTTTTTCTGAAACTACTTCTACAGAATATTTTAGTATCTCAAGAAATTAAGCAATTATATTATGTCCTAATTATAATTTGTTCTTTAGATGTGTTCTAGCAAGAAAATGTGCTGGGCAAAATTTCTGCTTTTAAAAGGTTAATTGTTGTTGAGATTGCCATCAAGTCACTTGCAAGTCATAGCCACTCTGTCTCTGAACACTGCCTTATCCTGAGCCAATCTCATTGTCCCTGACACATCTACCTCATTACCCCAGTCGTTGAGCCAATCCATCTCATCCAGGGTCTTCCTCTCCTGTGCTGTCCCTCCACCATTCCAAGCATGATCTCCTTCTCTAAGGACTAGTCCATCCTGGCAATATGCCCAAAGTATGTGAGACTAAACTTCAAAATCCTTGTGTCCAAGGAGCAACTTGGTTTCACCTTCTCCAGGACAGACCTGTCTGTTCTCTTAGCATCCATGGTACGTTCAATACTCTTCTCCAGCACCACAATTCAAAGTCGAGACCCTGGATGAGATGGATCAGCTCAGCGATGGGGTAATGGGGTAGATGTGTCAGTTTGGCTCAGGAAAGGGCAGGGTTCAGAGATCATGTTCATAAAGTTGCTATGAGTCATCTTCAACTTGACAGCACGTAACAACAAAATTAAACACTAAAATCATGGCCTTGGAAAGCCTGTGGAGCTTTCCTTCAGGGAGGGAAAGTTTTTCTGTCCTTCAGGGCTGACGTGAGCTGGAATTCCCTTGAAGACAGTGGTGGTTGCTCTAACTTCACAACTGGCTGGTTACGATGACCTGAGTCATTGGATTGCCCAAGTCTTCCAAGGTTTTCCTGTTCTTTTTGTCTTGTGAGTATTGTCAGTCCCTGCCTTTCCCATGTCCAGCAATCACTCATTCTTTCTGAGAGGATCTGAACCAACCAAAATGGCAGCAAGGGTCCTGGAACTCTTAGCACGAGATTGTAGTGAAATGAGTTCTGCTTCAAAATGGCAGGTTGCTAGGGGGCTGGGTGGCCCCTGAAAGATCCCTGTGAGGTCCAAGCAGACTGTGCCGTTGGAGTTCGCTCAACATGGTGCAGAAGAGCCTCCTGGTGGTCTACTTTGAAGACCGTGGCCGAGAAGGTCTGGGGGCAATACTCTGTAATACCAGGAAGGTCTGGGGGTAATTTAATACCAGGAAGGCCTGGGGGGCAGTTCTCTGTAACACCAGGAAGATCTGGGGGCAGTTCTCTGTAACACCAGGAAGGCCTGGGGGGTCAGTTCTCTGTAACACCAGGAAGGCCTGGGGGGCAGTTCTCTGTAACACCAGGAAGGCCTGGGGGTAATTTAATACCAGGAAGACCTGGGGGGTCAGTTCTCTGTAACGTCAGGAAGGCCTCGGGGGCAGTTCTCTGTAACATCAAGAAGGCCTGGGGGGCAGTTCTCTGTAATACCAGGAAGACCTGGGGGTGCAGTTCTCTGTAACATCAGGAAGGCCTGGGGGGCAGTTCTCTGCAACATCAGGAAGGCCTGGGGGTAATTTAATACCAGGAAGGCCTGAGGGCAGTCCTCTGTCGCATCTGGAGTCACCATGAGTCAGGGAACAGTGGGTTTGGGGGTTTTGATGCCACCTCAGTGTGTTACTTTCAGCCCTCAACACCATAGAACTTCTGTCTGCGTGCCTCTTTGTCATGTGGCTGGCACTGAACTCCGATGGTCTCAGTCGCTGTCCCTGAAGACCCAAGTCCGCTCCTGGAGCCCTAGGCCAGGAAAGGAAACCATCAACAGTGGCTGCCGGGGCTCCTGCATGAGACCCTGCCCTGCTGGGGACCCCTCCACACCAAGTCCTGCAGGAGGGCCCGAGTTTGCCTGAGGTGGGGTCTGCTCTGTCTCTTTCTCCAGCCCCCCCAAAACACCGAGTGCCCAGCACCCATGCTGAGTCACTGCAGGTGGTTTCTGTTCTGATCCTGGGCAGGCCTGACCTCTCACACTTCTTGTCATCCTGTCTGTCCCCAATCCCCTGAGGAGCAGATGGAAGACCAGATAAAACAGGCCAGTGCTGATTACGGGAAATGCCTGTGGGAGAAGCTGGGAGGGGCTCCGTAAGTCTAACCCCCTTTGTAAGTCACGCAGGGGGAGGGGAGCTACAGTGGACAGAAGCTGGAAGAGCCAGTGCCCGGTCCTGCACCTGAAGCTACAGGACCCCTCGTCCCCTGAGGACGGTGCTGTCTTTGCGTCACCCAGGGAGCATTGTGCGAAGCATGACCTCATGGCCAGCCAGCGACAGACTGGCTGCAGGAACTGGAGGTCCACAAGCGGAGGCCAGTGGCCATGCTCTCTCTCACTGTGGACAAGGGCTCCTCAATGTGCTTGAAGGCCTGAGTGTAAGCTGGCGGTGTCTGTCATGTTACAGTAACTTTGCACCTTTGAGGAGCTCTGGGGGCCCCTGAGCTGCATGGCTAATCCACAGGCCAAGTTTCTCATGCTGGGAACCCGCCAGCGGCTCCGTGGGCTCTATGTAGGCAGCTCCTCCTGCTGCCGCAACAGCATCTGAAAGCCAGTGGAGGTCGCCAACAGTCAAAACCAACCCAACAGCAGTGAGCCAGCAGTTTTCATGACACTAGGAGCCTTGGCTGATAAACAAAAGCTTGGCAGTTCAAACTCACCACATTCTCCACAGGCAGAAGACACGGCTTCTGTGAACATTTCTCGATTTGGAGGCCCGAAGGAGAAGCAGTTCTCTGTCCTACAGGGCTACTGTGAAGCAGAATGGACGTGGTAGCCATGGGGTTTGGGTTTGCTACTTTACTGAAGGCCCTGGGTGGTGCTTGGCTACTAATTGGAAGATTGGAGGTTCAAATCCGCTTGAAGGTGTCTCAGGAGAAAAAACCTGAAGATTCACTTTTGAAGCATCGATTGGAAACCCTGTGGTCTTCTGACCACACAGAGTCAGCTCCACAGTAACCAATTTAGTGTTTTTGTAAATTATATGGTGGCTATAATAATGAACAGGGAGCTCTGGTGGCCTGGTGGCTAGAAGCTGCGCTGCAATCCCAAAGGCTCACGGTTCAAGGACACCATCTGCTCTGTGGGGGGATGAGCAGCCTCATCCCATGAGATTTGCTGCCTCTGAAAACCTGCCGGAGGGTCAACTATGGGTCGGTTCCGACTCGACTCTGCTGTGTGTACTGCAACAATAACAACAACAACAACAACAGACCTAGAGGACGGTAGGCTCAGTTCTGGTCTGCCATCAGGAAGGGCAGCAGTTTGAAGCCACCAGACAGACCCTCTCTGTCTTCTCCTCTTAAGATTTAGTCGTAGAAACCCAAGAGAAGACCCCCATGCAGCAGAGTCGGACAGAGCGAGCGTTACACAGAATAATGCATGTGCACATTTCAACTATAGCATGGTACGTTCTCTTCCATGTAATACCTCCTTTTCCGTTCTGAACCTTTATTTACATGCTGCCTGTGTTTTCATACATAGAATATTTCTTTGGAGAAGTGAATTTTATCTTTTTGAAAAATGATAAGTGTATCTGAAATCTCTTGCCTGAACAGCTCTTCTCTCTCTGTGTACTTGATATTCTGTTTCGCTTTAAAAATTATGCGTTTTTATACATAGGCAGTATTTCCACACACTGCTTTCTTCTAAGGCTGGCTGGAGATGGCTTTATTTAACTTGATTCTGCAAGATTAGCTAGCAAAAGGATTCTTTGTTCCGTTTATGTTGAACACAGAGAAATAGAAGCTTTGGACCTCTTCCTCTGACGTGAGCTTTTGCACTGGTTGTTCGTGTGGAAATGTGTGCTCTGTTCCTTCCTGGTTCTGGCATCCCATATGGTTTCCCATTCAGTGGGACGCTAATCATGGCGGCTGCCCAGTAACTGTTAAGATTCTCCATCGTGATTTCATATTATGATTTTCTCACTCAGGGAACTGCTAGAAATATAACTTTGAGATGCTGTTTTTAGATTAAATCAGTGGTCAGTAAATCTCTTTGGCCTTAGAACCTGTGATAAAGCTTTCTGCTTTTTCTCCAAATGAATGAACGTGCCTCTGGGGAAATGGTCCTTTGGGGAGAATGAGTTTGCTTGAAGACTTTACAAATAAAAATGTTAGATTCCACTGAGTCAGCTGGCTCGGAGTGACTGATGTGCAACGTCCTGAAATCGCATCCCCATCCAGCTCTGTCTTCACAATCTTTGCTGTGCTCCAGCCCACAGCCCCGCCATCCAGTCCACGGCCCCAGCCATCCAGCCCACGGCCCCGGCCATCCAGCCCACGGCCCCAGACATCCAGCCCATCTCTTCTTGAGGGTCTTCTGCTTTCCTGATGCCTCGCATTTTTTCCAAGCAGGATATCCTTCTCTGGCAACCTGCCCCTCCTGACAACCCATCAAAAGTGTTACAAAGTCTTACCAGTTTTGCTTCTCAAGAGCTCCCAACACAGATTGATCGTAGTCCAAGGTCCATCCAGTGCTCTTCACCAACAGCACAATTTGAAGGCGTCAATAATTCTGTGGTCTTCCTTCTTCATAGCCCAAGTACAGAATTTTGTGATGCGGATTCTAAGAGTTGGATCTTTTGTACTGTCCATTCCTTTTTAAACTTGTGTGTTTTCCAGACATCACCATCCTCTGCTATGGCATCAATTCTGGCCATTCTTGACGTTGAGTGGGTAGATGGCCACAGTTTGTGGACTGCATGACCTTTCAGATGCAGATTCCTAAGCCTTTCTTCTGATGTGCTGTGGGTGGGCTTGAACCTCAAATGCCTCAGGCAGTGGTCCTGTGCTCCACCCATCTTGCCATCCAGGAACTCTGAGATGAGGCGACATTCAGAGAAGGTAGAGGTAAAGAAATGGGCCAGCATGTCCAGGTTTCTTTCTGCCTCTAGGCTGGTTGGTTGTGTTTTGTTTTGGGGTTTTTTTTAAATTAATTTTAATGAAAGTTTACAGAGACTTTGGATTTCCACTCATTCATTGTTGCACTTTTCTTCCTGTCCACCCCTCATCCCCAAATCACTCTTCTCTTTGAAAAGTAAAAGAAAAATTCTTTCATTGTTATACAATCCCTCCCCCCATGTCCACTCCACTATGCAGCCTTCATTCTGGACTCCTGTCATGACAATAATACCTAATCATATATCCCTTTTAAACAGTTCTCTACCTCATCTGTTTCAGTGCAGTATACATTTTATTTATCCCCTCTTTCTCAGTCTCCCCTCAAACTGATGTCAGTCCCATTTTAAAAACAGTGGCAATATGCAATATTTGTCCTTTTATGAATGAGATATTTGACTCAGCATAATGTCCTCCAGGGTCACCCATTTTATATAATATTTCATGAGTTCCTTGATTTTCAATGCAGCATGGTATTCCATTGTGTGAATATACCACAGCTTCTCTATTCAGTCATTTGTTTATGGGCACTTGGGTTTTTTCCAACTCTTTGCTATTGTGAACAAAGCCGTGATAAACACGGGAATGCATATATCTGCTTGGGTGGCAGTTATGGTTTCTTTAGGGTATATTCCCAGTAGTGGAATATGGACAGAAACTCAACCTCAATGACTGGAGGCCGAATCCACAGCCTTCTCCTGTAATCACAAGCTGGACAGTGGCACTGACTCTCAGAGTAGTGTCTCTCCGATCCCAGCCCCTCTGCCTTTGGTCGTGGTGAGCAGGACAGGGCAGCATTTTGTGTGTAAGACGTGAGGTCACGGTGAGTCAGAATGCTGTGTGGCACCTGAGGGCAGTGACACCTGAGCACCTGGCCTCCTGTGATGCTGGGAAGCGTGACAGTCAGTTAGAACGGCCCTGGGGGCTGTGAAGTACATGCCCAGGTCGGGCAGCCACCACGCCACCCTTCATAACTGGTCAGCTAGCCGCTGAAGAGCCTGCCTTAAAAATATTCTTTCAAGTCAAGAACACAGACTTGAGCAGAAGACTGTATTCAAGTCAGACATTTGTTGGGGAGTAAGAATCACCTCTTAAGAGAAGAGACTGTCCCGAAGCAAGGAGGCTGTCCCAGAGGATGGAAGGACGGACAGACCTGCGGCCACTCTTCATCATTTACCCACTGATGTCCAGTCAGCTTTGGCTCATCCACTCACTGGCTGTCCGAGGCTGTAAATCCGAAAGGGAGGAGACAGCCTATCTTCCTCCTTCAGAAAGCTGATGGGTTTGAACTACTGACCTTTTGGCTAGCAGCATAACGTTTAGTGGACCGCACCACCAGAGTTACGTGTCATTATTGCTCTTCATCATACTTCAGACAAGGGCTGGTCTCTGAGGGAGGAGGGTCAGCACAGGACACATTACAAGCTCTGTCCCGTCCCTGACACTTCACTGTCTGATATCCCCACTGTCATCTACTTTGATCTCCCAGTCGATCACACCGAAGGAAATTTTCTGGGTTTAAAAAGATAATATTCTTATAAAATACTCAAAAGCAATTTTTAAAAATCAAAGCCTGGAGCTTTTCTAAAATAACCCTTGAGAGTTTCTGACTGTTACCCTCCTCCCGTCCCCAACAGCTTATGTGACAGTGTAACGCTGACCTTTCCAGGACCTGTCCTAGCACGTGTGTGCACTCAAACATGCAAATCCCACACACACGTACACACAACCACATGAGTGCACACACCGCACCCCCAACACGCACACACACCACACACATTCACACACTACACTGTTGTTGCTGTTGGATGTTGTTGACTCAAGTATTACACTACACACACACACACACACACACACAACATTTAATACACAGCACACGTGCACACACCACACACACATGCTGTGCTCATGCATGCAGACACACAACACACACAGACATGTTCATCACACAACATGCCTTTAGTTCACACACCACACACACATATGCATACACAAACACACATACTATACACATGTACACACATGCCAGACACATATCACAGCACCATACATACACACATTCAATTAATAAACGCCCCCCCACACGTCCACAACCCCCCATATGTACACATATACAAACCCCACACATATGCATCCACATATACACACCACAGACACACAGAGCACACACAATGTGTACACGCCCCAGACACACATCACATGCACACATAAGGAGGCACACACACATAAACACAAACCCCACACTACACACACAGACACCGCAGGTTCACAGAACAAGCCAGGCACTGCTTTGCCAGAAGCTCGGCAACATGATTTTGGTTTCTTCTGTTCTCAGTGTCAGTGTTTTCGAGTGGATTCTGGGTCATGGGGACCCCATGTGAGCAGCATCGACCTTCTCCACAGTGTTCTCGGGCCGCGGACTTTCGGAGCACGACGCCCCAGCTTGTCTTCTGAGTTAGCTCTCTCTGGACTTGAACCTCAACCTCTGGCCCAGGACCATCTGTGCTCCCCGGGAATGCCACACAACCTTTCCCGTTGCCTTGTATTTGTAGATGCCCTTCTTCTGTTAAGTGGGAACACGGTGTCCCACTGAGCCAGGGTTACCTGAATTGCTCCACCGGCCTCTTCTTAGGGGACATGTACACTGTTTCTAGCTTTCATTCCTTCAAGTGACGACATGATGACCGTCCTGGAAACACGTGTCTGTATCCTTGTGTAAATATTCTGGAAGAGCGAATGATTTCTGGAAGGAGACTGCTCTGTCCGAGGTGTGCAGTGCCCTGCTCCCAGCTCCAGCCCCGGCGTCCTGCTGCTGCTGTTCCTTCTGCCCTTGCTGGCGAGATCCTGTCCAGATAAGTGACCAGCACAGTTCCTGTCTCTGCTAATAGATATGTCCCGCTGATAACATTTTGGCTTTTTTTCCAAATCATTCCGTTGACAAAAAGTTAGACGTTTCTTCTGGCACTCGTGTCTGATGAAGTTGGTTCAGTGTGCTTTCTCTCCTGCCTTATTTTTGCACAGTTATTGATAGAGGAAAACCCAGCTGTCAGGGACCTCTGGAGTGCTAAAGAGCAATGACGTTAGTCTGTAGTCTAAAGTGCACCTGATACAAGTTGTGATCTCCTCAATTACTTGCTATGCCTCGGAGAGCTGGGAAATGACTAAGGATGATAGGAGAAAAATCAATGCCTTTGAGCTATGGTGCTGGAGAGGAGTACTGAACATATTACCATGGAATGCCAAGAGAACAAACAGGTCTGTCCTGGAGAAGATGAAACCAGCTTGCTCCTTGGAGGAAAGGCTTTTGAAGCCCCATCTCACATGCTTTGATCATGTTGTCAGGAGAGGCCAGTCTTGGGAGAAGGACATGATGCTTGGAAGGGTGAAGGTCAGCACAGAAGAGGAAAACCTTGGCTGAGATGTACTGCCCTAGTGACTGTAGCAACAGAGGCCAAGTACATCAGAGACTGTGACGGTGGCTCATAACAGGGCAAGGTTCAGAGCCATTGATCACAAAATCACTGTGAGACGTAGTCGACTCAACAGCACATAACAACAATTGATATTTTACTTACTGTTTTCATTGATCAAACATTCATATTGGTACGTTATTGTGTTGACTATTTCTCTGCAGTCTTAGCTGGTTTCTCTAGGTGCTTTTAAAATGCAGGAAGAGTGCTGGGGAGGCGGAGGAGGGTGGGAATGGGGGAGTGCTGAGAAATCAGATTGGGGATTGGAGGCCAAGGCCAGCGACCCTGACAGTGCCAAGCATGGACAAGTGAAGTTGAACATGACATCAGAAAGCCAAGTCCATCTCTGCTCTCAATTGTAACCGAAGGGCCAATCTTTCCACCCACCATTTAGATATTGTTTAATACATTAAAATTGTTTTAAAATACCCTTTGTTGAAATCCACAGAGACCTGTGTATGTGAAAGAAAACCAACAACATAAAAAACACCTTCTAAGGAGCTGCCTGTCTGAGAGGCAGAGTCTCTGTTCTCATCTCTAAATCGCTCAGCTTTTCTGTTTCCTTTGAATGTTAGAAATCAAAGCCAGAGCCTCAGCCGGGTCTGAAGGAGAGGAGAAGGGATGGGGAGTTAGGACACAGGGCATTTCAGGACAAAACAATGCTTCTGTCGATACTGGAGGGTAGACACTTGTCATCATGAATTTGGTAAAACCCACAGGAATGTACAAAGTGACGCCCGCTGTGAACCACTGACTGCAGTGCACAGGCGTGCGTGCCTGTTCTCAGCTGGACCCAGTGCACCAGGAAGCCAGGGGTTAACAACAGGGAAGCCAGTGGAGAGGGCGGAGGGAGAGCCTCCTGGAACTACCCGAAAGATGACAACACAAACATTCTATTGTGCATAGATAGGGTTTTCAGAGGCCTGCTATTTCAGAAGATGGCCAAGCCTTCTTCCTAGTCTGTCTTAGTCTGAATGCTCAGATTTAGACAAGTATCTGACAGACAAGCGTTTTATGGAAAAAAGCAGATGAAAGATATTTCCCCAATTGTGGAACTGACCACTAGTTTCAGTGTTGTCCCCACCCTTGACACAGTGTCTTGACCCACCCATTTCCCTGTTCCACCAGCATTCCCTTCCACTCCCACCCGCTCCCTTCAATACCTCTCTCCCGCTGTCCACCCCTTGATCTGATAGCTTATATCTCAAGCTTTATGGGCTTCTGTGATTCCAAACACTTCAGCTGCTGACAATTTCTTATCCTGCGGCCCCAGTGTCTTTTGAATTTAGGGGTAATGTTTCCCAAGTGAGGGTGATATGTCCTGTAGGTCTGGTATATAGGTTATTTTCCTGGCCCGAGGGCCTCCTTGACCTGCCAGGCTTCTGGGTCACATTTACCTGTGGGGTGAGTGATGCTGAGACCCCTCCTGCTTGCCTCTCTCTTCCCTTCTGATATTTCTATTCTGCACCAAAGCTCTGTCTTACGTGTGCGTCTGATACAGGCCATGGTCTTTGTGATCCCTTGTTATGCATCCGAGAGCTGGATAATGACTAGGGAAGAAAGAAGGGGAATTGATGCCTTTGAGCTGTGGTGCTGGAGAAGAGTGTTGAGAGTACCATGGACTGCTAAGAAAACGATCGGGTTCATCCTAGAGAGGGTTAAACCAGGCTGCTCCTTGGAGGCAAGGATTCTGAAGCTTTGTCTGACATACTCTGGACATGTTGCAAGGAGGAACCATTCCTTGGAGAAGGGCGTCATGCTTGGGAGGGTGGAGGGACAGCACAGGAGAGGAAGACCCTCTATGCGGTGGATTGATTTAGTGACTTGGGTAATGGGGGTGGGTGTGTTGGAGACAGTGAGATTGGCACAGGACAGAACAGGATTTAGGGCTGTTGTATATAGGGTCGCTATGAGTCACAGGTTACTCAACGGCACTTAACGACAGCACCAACATAAACAAGCAAACATGACAACTCTTAACTGACCCCAGATAGCAGTCCCAAGTGCTTTCTGCCCCTCGAGACCACTGCTGTGATGTCACAGAGGCCACACAGACACTGCTGGCTTGAATCCTGGTGTCTGCCTGCTTCATGCTGTCATTGTTGGGCGTTGTCCATCATTCCCAAATCCTAACAATCCTATGAGCCACAGATAGCCCTGGCCTGGCCTGTACCACCTCCACTGTCTCCACCATGTGCCAGGCATCTTCTCAAGGGTCTTCCTCTCTTGTGCTGACCTTCCACCTTTCCCAACATTGTGTCTTTTTCCAAGGACTGGCCCTTCCTGACAACATGTCCCCTAGAACGTGAGGCAGAGATTCAGCACCCTCACCTCCAAGGAGCACCCCGCCTGCGCTTCCACAGGAAGGAGCACCCCGCCTGCGCTTCCTTCACAAGAAGAAAACAATCAACAACAATTTTGTTTTTTGGGCAGACCCTGGTGAATTCAATGTTCTTCGCCAGCATCACAATTCGAAGGCATCAGTTCTTCGTTCTTCTTCAGTCCTTTGTAAAATTGGTGACCCGCGCCCAGGTTGCCAGCTTGTTTGGTGCAGCATCTGCCCTTCCTGTCTGGGACAGGGAGCCCTGTGGGTGTCGTTCATAGGGAGTCACACTGCTAACCCATCAGCAGTGTCTCTCAGGGGGTTAACAGGACACCAGAGAGATGGGTCATCTACCCTGTGACTCGCAACTTCTGACAATCCCAGGGAGGCTCAGTTCTGACTTGATGGCAATGAGAGAGATCTGGGGGACAGGGACAAGGGGAAGGCCCAAGGGTGAGTCCAGAGTAAGATGTACTCTCATCAAAAGGCTGCATCTTCAGTGGTTTGAAACCACCAACTGTTCTCAGGGGGAAAGGCTGTGTCTTCTCCTGATTGACAGCTTCACACGCCCAATGAGGGGCTTCTAAGGGCTGGCACCCACTCTCGAGGTGGCAGTGAGAGACTAATCTGGAAAAGTAGTGGGTCAGTGAGAGAGAAGACCCCAGGAGCTGGAGTGAGGCTATGACTGTAAGGATGGGGTGACCGTGGCAGACAGTATGACGATGGCACCCGACTGGGCAGAGTGTCGCCATGAGGCACAGCCGCTCCCAAGACCTGCTTTCTGTGGGTAAATCAGTTCATCAAGCTTGAAATAATTGTCGTCAATCAATGAAAGGCACCGGCTAGAGAACAAGAACATCTGATAGACATCCTGCGAGCCCAGAGCCCGAGGTCACCGAGTCCGTGGACTTTGAGAGGCCTCCTTTGCCGGGCTGCTGGCGTTACCTGCCATTTCCTGGTTTTGAGCCTGCTCTGGGCGGGAGGTGGAGGAGTCACTGAGGGCGTTCAGCCCTAAAGTTGTTTTCCATCTTTTGCTTTTACAACCAAGGATGTACTTAATGACCGAACACACACGTCACCCGCTTATACAGCCCGTCTGAATCACAGAGCTTAGAAAAGAACTGGCAACCCAGGGAGACAGCTCTGTAACCACTGCAGATACCAGCAAATCACTCTTCACAAGGGTGTACATGTTCCACCGCCCAGGATGGACTTGGTGGCCCTTAACAAGACAGATTCCCCATTGTATTACTAAGCACTTGTATTTGTCATTTTATCAGATGAGATTAGTCTTTTGTCCCTTTGTTTATTTCTATTGTTGTTAGGTGCTGTCAAGTTGAGTATGACTCATACAGCCTAGAAACTACAGGCCTGAACCCTCATCATCTGATGAGGCAGCCTCACGTAGCAGCCTCCTCATCTCTGACACACTGGAGCCCAGTGCTGCAGGCACTGCGTCACTCCATCTCATTGAGGGTCTTCCCCTCTTTGGCTGTCCCTCCACCTTCCCAAGCATGATGTCCCTTTCCAAGGAATAGTCTCCCAGCAACATGCCCAAAATACGTGAGATGGAATCCCACCATCCTTGCCTCCGGGGAGCATTCTGACTGCATTTCCGCCCCAAGCCTTGTCTGTGGGCTTCTTCAGCAGTCCAGGGAATGTTCAGTGCTCTTCTTCAACGCCACAGCTCAAAGGCATCGATTTTCCTTCATCATGTCCAGAGGATATGAGACAACGTTCATTTTGGTGAAGCCAGGCTTTGACAGTATGAAAAAAAAAAAAAAATTGTTGAATCATGTCATTGTTGTTGTCGTATGTCACTGAGCTAAGTACGACTCTTAGCAACCCTATGGTCAAGAGATCTGAGCCCTGGCCTGGCCTGGGCCACCATCATCACCCTGACACACGTGAAGCATTGCTGCAGTCACCGTGTCGGTTCATCTCATCGGTGGCTTCCTCTCTTTTGCTGACTCATCTTTCCAAACACGGTGTCCCTTCCCACGGAAGACCCACGGTAAGAGAGACCAAGGTCCACCATCTTTGCCTCTGGCTGCACCTTCTCTAGACCTATCTGTCTGTTCTTTTGGCAGTCCAAGGGACTCTTCGCCAATGTCACAGCTCAAAGACATCATTTTTCCATCATCTTTATGTTGAATGATGTGTACTTTAAAATAGTGTTAGGTGTTGGTCCCCTCTGACTCCAGGGCCCCCGAGTGCAAGCTGCGTGGCCCTGGGCCATCCTCACACTTTGAAAATCCATCTCATTTATGGCTGTCCTCTTTCTCACTGGCCCTCCGCATGACGCCCTTCTCTGCGGACTGTCCCTCCTGATAATCCGCCCAAAGCAGGAGGGAAAGAAGCGTTGCCACCCTCACTTTTAAGTATTAGTGAGTGACCACCAATTAATGGTTGCTTGGCAACCAGAAAGCTAGGGTTTGGAGAGGAAGTGCTCCATCCGTGTATGAGACTCCTCACAGCAAGGTTTGCGGGAACATTCTGAGCGCTGCTGAATTCCTTGTGATTAAACCAAATCTCGGGCTGTGGAGGAAAAGCAAGCACGCATGTGCATCTAGCAGCTCGGTTAATTTTAGGAACATAGAGAGGAAGCAAATTGCATCTCCTCTCCCGGCTCGGGTTAGGCCTGCCCGATTTGAGAACAAGTACCAATTAGCGGAAAGCCAAGCTCAGCTGTGACTTGGCTAAAAATGGGAGTTTGCAAAAAAAATGTGCCATAAAGCTGTGCGTGCTGGACCCGATTCACATTGCGTGTGAAAACCGGACTCGTACTGATGAAGCATCGTGTGAGAGGAAGGACTTTGAGAAGAGTATTATTATAATCTTTTTTTTTATTTTCAAGGCACTTGGCTAAAGAAATGACCAGCAAGCATGTCCATAATAGAAGCCACACAGAGCCCAGCATGGTCTTGACTCGGGAACATTTGATAAACTATTCTACTCCACGTAGTCGGCTTGGCTAGGGGTTAATCTAATCACTAAGAAAGGGGCCTGGGAACAAGACCAACATTTGGAATAAAGGGAAGGGTTGGGCAGGCGGTGGGCAACTGGGGTGCTTTGCAGGAAGTTTGAAGAATGCAGCTGAGCTTGGGAGAAAAGGGCAGGAGTGATTTTCAAGCCTTACATGAGTAATCACTCAAAAATATTCAAGCACTGACATTGCTTTGAGGAATTAGCCCTGACAGTATTTTGAAAATCCTCTATACTTGATTTTTTATTGAATTAAAAACTCTGTAGGAACAAGCAAAACAGTTTTGACTTTGACATTTCTGTTAACTGAGCACTTGTTGTGACTTTCTGCCTTAGTTTCTTGTCACGCTGGAGACTCATTCATCCTGACGTTTCCTGGCCACCCAAGTGGGCCCTTCACTCTAAAGGAACATAGAGACTGGTAGCAGCGGGCAATGCCAGGCAAGGAGGGGGATGGCTGGGGGGATTGCTCTGCATCTGTGTCTTTTCCACTTAAAAAACTTTCTATCATGTGCACTTATTGATTATTACACGAGGAATTCAACTTTAAAATAAAATTGGGAATGCACCTGTTTCAAAGACAATCAACACTGTCTCAGTGGAAAGACTGGCACCTAGAATTCCAGACCTGAGATTGAAGGACAGCCTCACACTTCTTTCCTACTTAGTGAGCTAATTTACATTGTGGAGAAGCTGAGATGAATGAAATGCCCACTGTAGACAAACTGTGGTTATCGGTCTGTGTGGCTAGATGAAGTAAGAGAAGCCTGACACCCTCCACCCACGGTCCCCACGGAGACAAAGGATGTGCTCTGCACGGTTGCCATGGAGAGTTGATACTGACTCAGGGGCCCTTATGCGACAGCAGGACTGGGCTGGGGCGGGGTGGGGGTGGGGGATTGGTTTAAAGGCTGAGTTTTATTTTAAAAGAAGAAAGCCCTGGTAGTGCAGGAGGTTAAGTGTTGGGTTGCTAACAGAAGGGTTGGCGGCAGGAAGATGATGAAGAGACTCCTCAGGGGCCAGGTGGGGACAGCAGAGGGCTTGGGTCTGACTGTTTGGAAGCAGATTGCCAGCCCTCCCTTCTTCAGTACCTGGGGGGACCTGAACAGGGCTCTCTGTTCACAGGGAGTACACTCATGTTCTCATACCTACACCTCCCCTTCTTGCTCGTCTGTTTATCATAAACCTAGTTAAATGTGGGTCTCCAAGCCTGGGAAGCTCTGTTCTCAGACCCACATTTAACTAGGTTTATGATAAACAGACGAGCAAGAAGGGGGTTCTAACCGTTTTACCCTCCCCTATCCCTCATCACTGCGCCCCCATCTCCTCTCTCCTGGGAGGCAGGATACCCCTGAGTTCTGAAGGTCATCATCAATCCAGATGTTAAAAATGACCCCACCAATGTGTCCATTCATGGGCATACACTTATCATGATGTGTCTGCTCATGGGTCGCCCTGAAATAATTTTTGAAAACACTGTTTCCTACAGAAATAACTGAGTTTTTAAAATTTTTCATTTTAAATTTTAATAAATGTCTCCTCCAAATTTCTTATCACAGCTATTGTACTCTGCTGTCAGCTGGAAGGTCGGAGGTGCCTGGGTGCATAGCCTGGTCATCCGCACTTCAAACACTGGGCAGTGGGAACTCTGGGGAGCACAGTTCTGCTCCGGACCTCACGGACTCCCCACAAATGCACTCGTGATTCTGCACCGCGGGAAAGCTCGGCCTGGTTCCTCTGTCCTCACGTGTGTGGGACCCTAGCACCACACCTCTGCCGCGTTACCCAGACCTGCCACCAGGTGGCGGCGGGCTCTCGCGGCTGAGCCAGGTGCGCGCTGCGCAGGAAGACGGTAGAGACATAGTATGCAGCTCTGTGAACTTGACGCAGCAAGGCCAGCTCTGTGAAGACCAGCTCCGTGAAGATGAGCTGTGGCCCAGCCAATACTGTCCAGAAAGGGCGGCCATCACCTTTCGGCACCAGTGAGCAGCATCTGAAGTTCTGGTTGAGGTCACCTCTCCTCCAGGTGGTCCACACAGATGGCTCCTGGGGTGACAGGTGTGCACGGGGCAAGCACTACTGAGTGCTGTGAGCTCGTGGGGCAAGTGTGGAGGTCTGTACTGGCCGGCAAGGTGGATGTGGCCTGTACATGGACAGCAGGGTGCAAGATCTACTCTCCTTCAAAGTGCCTTTCTGACTTGGGGTCTCCCTCCATCCCCCCTCAACCTCCCTAACACGCCACCCATACCCCAGCTCACCAGGCCCCTTCCTCCTCTCCACATTCCCAGGTGAACACCTACCTACCTCGTGGTCCCTAATCAACCTCTGATCTTCCATCTTCCTCCAAAGTTGCACCAACACACAGGACAAATAATCCTAACTACAATTATATATATATATAATTGCCAAATTCACCACATCATAAAACACAGCCTTAGAAATATTTTAAACTTTTTTTAAATATTTCTCCTAACTCTTCTAGTTACATCTTTCATAGAGTCTCGTTGGATTATATAACCCCTTTAGGGTCTGTCCAGAGACCCTGGGAGCCTGGACTGTCTCCATCCTTCTCACACAAAATACTCTGACCTTGGTTCCACCAGCATCGTCTCTGTCTCTAGAGGTCCCCAGGTCAACGTCTGCTGCAGCAATGGGGGTCTTCCTAAAGTCCATCAAATGCCCACTGTTCCTGCAGACAGGCCTCAGCACCTATGGGAAGGCCTGGCAGCCAGGTGGACACCCTGCCCACTGGCCCATCCTTCCCCAGCACCGTCCTCTGTCTCACCTGGCTGCTCTCACACAGAGGAGCCTCCTTACCTTCGATGTGCGATAGCTCTACCTGCTAGGTATTGTGCGGCAGTGCCAGCTCTCAGTGACCTGGTGGACAGGAGAGCCACACACTGCCCAGTCCTGTGCCTTCTTCGTAGTAACCGCTGTGTCTGAGCCTGGTGCTGCAGCCCCTGTGGTCATGAGGGTCTCCCTTCATCTCAAGGACTGTCTACTTAATCAAGCATCATGTCCTTCTCCAGGGGCTGGTCCTTCTTGTACCAAGAAGATGAATGAAGCACATGAAGCCGGATCTCGTGAAGATGGACAATGTGAAGTCTCATATTCTCTTCTCCAAGATCACCCTGGTTGCACTTCCTCCAAAACACATTTGCTGTTTTCTTGGCAGTCCATGGCATATTCAACACTCTGCCAACACCACAGTTCAAAGGCATCGATTCTAGGTTGCTTTTCCTTATTCTTTGTCTGACTTTCCCATGCATATGAAGCAACTGAAAGTACCACGACGTGGGTCAGGTGCATCTTAGATCTCAAAGCGACCTCCTGGCTCACCAGCACTTTCGAAAGGTCCAGTCAACCTGCAGGTTAATCTGAAGCCCCTTTCCTATTGCTGCTTTTCTCTTGCAGTTTTTCTTTTCTTTTAGATTTTGCTGTAATTCTACTTCCTGCAAAATTCTCTTTAGAGTTTAACCACAACTTTGTAAGGCTGTCCTCATTTCTACCAGTTCCCTAGGCAACTGCATCAAAGCATTTTCGAGCGTGCCTGCTGTCTGTGTGGAACGCTATGCTCTCCCTGAGCACCACTCCACCTCAACAAACCTTCTAGTTGTGGGTCCAGCAGGCCGAGTTTCCTTCCCGGCCAGGCCGCCCACTGGCTGCTGATTCTGGACAAGGACTTGGTTTCCTTGGATTTTTATTTCCATGTGTTGGACACTGGGGATCCGTCACGTACCCACTCCTGTAAATGTTCTGTTTTAGTTTTTACCCACTTTCCACGGGGTGGAATCTCATGTAACATCGCCACTCTTGCCTCTCTTCCTGAGCTGGAAAGGAGGTGACTCAGTTTCCAACTGTCATCGTCCAAGACTGCGATGGGTTCAGGAGGGTAGAGCTGGGGCTGGGAGCTCGTGGCTGCTCGAAGGCAAGCTTCCCTGCTCTGGTCCTGCAGTGCTCTGCTCTGTTTCCAGGTGGGAAGCTCAGCAAAGGGGCTCCACGAAGAGAGAAAACGTCCTGGCAGAAGGCTGTTCCTGGAACGCCAGGCTCTGGGCAGAAGTCCTGCCAGCAGACAGCTTCTGAAGGCTCTGGTGGGTTTTTTCATGCCCTCTGTCTTCTAAAATGTTTATTTTGAAAGGGCTAGAATTTCACGTCAAGAGATTAAGTTTGAAGGAAAGCAGGTCTTAGTTGGAAATGAGCACAGAACACAGGATCTCCCATTTTCTGCCTTAAGATTTTGTTCTCCTTTGAAGCATGAAGCTCTGCCCACTGGTTTTCAGAAGCCAGCCCATCTCCCCCCCCTCATGTGGCAGCAGTGGCCTCACCATGGAGCGTCTGAGGCATCTGGGGTGGCTCGGGGCGGGAGACACTTATGACAGAGTGTCCACAGTGTCTTGAGATGGAAGACCCTGGGCTTTGTCCCTGTGTTCTCGGTGGCTAATATAAGGCTGGACACAGAGTGGGTGCTCCTTACGTGTGTGTGTGTGTGTGTGTGCACGCGCACACATATATGAGTGTGTGTATATGCACATAGGGGTGAGTGTGTAAATGGAGAGAAGCAAGGAACAAGGAGGAAGAAAAGGAGGAAGGGAGGTCGGAGGAGTCCTCACACAAGGAGCCCAGAGTGACCAGGGGCCCCACCTTTTAGGAGCCAGGTGTATTGTTCTAACCTCCACACGCCAGCTGATAGTGTAGATTGTACCCATTTCCTGAGCCCTTGCCGAGTCACACTGCGCAGTGAGGACATCAGCCCCCAGCTTGTCCCACACTCCTAACCCTGCGTGTTCAGAACCAGGCTCCTCTCCCTGCACTGTGGCTACAGACAAGCCGGCTCCTGCAGCTCAGCCATGGGCTGCCGCCGCCGCCTGTGTTAGTCTCCATTCTTCCCAGCCATGACACGCTGAGGTGTGTGCGAACACAGTGGTCCTCTAGTAGCACATTGGCTAATGTAGCAAACTGTTAACCAAATGGTCAGTGCTTCAAACCCACCAGCAGCACCATGGAAGAAAAATGAGTCAGCGCCCTTAAAGATTGTTGTTGTCATGTGCCCTTGAATTGCCTGTGACTCACAATGACCGTGTGGCAGCACTGAACCCTGCTCGATCCTGAGCCAATCTTATCTTCTCTGACACACCTATCCTCATCACCTCAGTCACTGAGCCAATTCATCTCATCGATGGTCCTTCTCTCTTGAACTGTCCCTGCACCCTCCCAAATATGACGTCCCTCTCCAAGGACTGCTCCCTCCTTGCAACATGTCCAAAGTATGTCACACAAAGCTTCAGAATCTTTGCCTTCAAAGAACATCCTGGTCTCACCCTCTCCAGGACAAACAAGTTTGTTCTCCTAATAGTCCATGGTATAGTAAATACTTTTCTCCAGCAGCTTAGCTCTAATATATCAATTCTCCTTCTATCATCACTAGTCATTGTCCAGCTTTTTTAAAATTATACTAGTTTATTTATAAAATTTGAATACATTGTTTTTTAGATCAGATTCTTCCAATTTCCCTCACCACCCCATCAAATTGTACAACCCCATGATTAACTGACCCTCCCACCCCCTGCACATCCTCATCCCTCTGCTTCCACCCTCCCCTGCCCCCTTTGGATCCTTATACTCATTCTACAAAAATGGTTTTATACAATATTTGCCCTTGTGGGACTGAGTTCACTCAGTATAATGTTCTCTAGTCCCTCCCAAGCTAGGTAATAATTTACAAAATCATTGCTCCTGTGTGCTGCATAGTATTCCATTGTACCATAATTTCTTAATCCATTCAATTGTGTTTGGACATCTGAGCTGTTTCCATATTCTTGTGATGGCAAATAATACTGCTGTGAACATTGGTGTACAAATCTGTGCCTCAGTTCTCATTTTCTCAGGATATATTCCAAGCAGTGGAATAACTGGGCCATAAGGAATTTCTATGTTCAGCCTTTTGAGGAAATGCCAAACTGCCTTCCAGAGTGGTTATACTTTTTTGCAATCCCTTCAACAATGTGTAAGAGTTCCTATCTCACCACATCCTCTCCAACATTTATTACTTGCTGTCCTGTTAAACTTTGCCACTGTTACTGGGGTGAGATGGATCACATTGTGGTTTTAATTTGCATCTCTTTTCTTGCCAGTGACTTTGGGTATTTCTTCATGTGTCTGTTGTCCATTTGAATATCTTCCTCTGTGAAAATTCTTTCCATGTCTTTTGCCCATTTTGTAATTGGGGTATCAGTCTTTTTCTTGTAGCGGTCCAGGAGTATTCTGTAAACTTTTGTTATGATATTTGTCTGAGGTGGTATGACCAAATGGTTGTTCCCAGTCTGTAGGTTTTACTCTGTTGGAAAAAAGCTTTTGATGCACATAGGGATTTAATCTTTGGAAGGCCCCATTCGTCAACTTTATCCTCTTCAGATTGTGCAATTCTAGCTGTATTTGACAGTCCCTTTATGTCATAGACTAGGGCTTCTATGCTTGATCCCAGTATGTCTCTTGTGAACTTTATGGTTTGGGGCTTTACTCCCAGGTCTCTGATTTACCTTGAGTTCTTGAGTTGGCTTTTGTGCATGGTATGAGATGTGGATCCTATTTCAGCTTTTTGCAGATGGAAGTCCAGTTTTGCCAGCACCATTTGTTGATGTTGTCATTTCCACATTTGATAGCTTTGATTTCCTTGTTGACTATCAGCTGGCCATAGATAATTGGGTCTATTTCTGGGTTCTCAATTCAGTTCCATTGGTCTATGTGCCTGTCATTGTACCAGTATCATGCTGTTTTGGTTACCACTGCTGTGTAGTAGGTTTTCAGGTCAGGGAGTGCTATGCCTCCCACTTCATTTTTGTTTCTCAGAAGTGTTTTGCTTATTTGGGGTCTCTTGCCTCTCCAAATAAATGTGACAATTTCCCTTTCAATCTTGAAAAATCAATTTGATATGTGGATTGAGATTGCGTTGAACATGTAGATTGCTTTTGGTAAGATTGTCATTTTCATGATATTGAGTCTTCCTATCCATGAACAGGGCACATTTCCCCATTTTGTTAGGTCTTTTATTGTGTCTTGCAGAAATGCTCTGTAGTTTTCTTTGTATAGGGCTTTTGTATCTCTAGTTAGGTTCACTCCTAAGTATCTCATTTTGTGGTGGGCTACTAGTATGTAATTGTGAAGACCATGGCCTGGATCAGGTGTACCTTAGTCCTCAAACTGACATCATTGCTCTTCAATAATTTGGAGAGGTCCTTGACTGCAGACTTTCCCAGTATACTAAGTCTTTTGATTTCCTGACTGTTAGTACCAAGGGGGCTGATTTTAGATCCCAGTAAGATGAAATCAATGACAACTTCAATCTTTTCTCCATCTATCATGATGTTGTGTATTGGTCCAGAAGTAAGAATTTTTGTTTTCTTGATGTTGAGATGCAATCCATATTGAAGGCTGTTTAATTTTCTTCAGCAAATGCTTCAAGTCCTCCTTTCTTTCAGCAAGCAAAGTTGCATCATCTGCATAACACAGGTTGTTGTTGTTATGTGCCTTCGAGTCGTTTGCGACTCATAGCAACCCTATGCACAACAGCCCTAAACCCTGCTCTTTCCTGCGCC
>NW_006399805.1:12069320-12071199 GCF_000299155.1 Elephantulus edwardii
CCACACAGTCAAATGCCTTTGCATAATCAATGAAACACAGATAGACATTCTTCTGGTATTCTCTTAGTGATGAAATTTCCTTTCTTCCTTGATGCCACGCTCCTCTTCTTAGAGTTCAACTTCTTGAGTAATTTTCTCAGCATACAGATTGAATAGGTATGGAGATAGGATACAACGTTGACACACTCCTTTCTTAATTTTAAACCGTGTAGTGTTAAACTATGTGGAGCAGTACATGGAAGGGTAGAGGGTCAGAGAAGAAGAGGAAGACCCTTAGTGAGATGGATTGATGCAGTGTCTGCTGCAATGGACTCAATGCGTTGGGGATGGTAAGGATAGTTCAGTATAGGACAGAGTTCAGATCTATTGCTCTGTGGTAGTTATGAATCATATTCAACTTGACGGCACTAACAAGACCAACATCAAGCCAGTACTCTGAGAAAGCAAGCAGGCCCTTTTCTCCCTGAAGAGTCTTCAGTTCTGCTTGGGAACTTTAAGCATCTGCATCTGTATGTAAAATCCACTGCAGAGCAAGCCATTCAGTTGCAGCCATTAACGCTAGCTCACTGTATGAAACATCTCCTCCTTCATCAGGTTGGTCAACGGTCACCTCATCTCCAGCCATCTACAGCTTGCTTCAAATGGGCACCAACTACAAACTGAGGAAGCCACAAAGCCGCCTGCATTTCAGACTGGCTGGTCCCTTCACTCAGCTGTAGCCTCAACATGGGTTAAGGCAGCACATCAGGGGTCCTCAGGACTCCCTGCTCCTCAGGCCAGGAATCTTTCCCTGCTTGTCTGTGCATCTGTGCATGCTCGCTCAACAGCGCCAAAGGAATTCTTCCAGATTCTGCCTGTCTCTTCATTGCTGCCTGTCTCCCACCTGCACTCATCAAGTGGACCTAGACGGTCACCATGAGTGACCATAGTTGCTAGCTTACTTTAACTTCAAGTCCTGGAAGGGGGCTCTGATGGGCACCAACTTTCCAGGCCTCAGAAGTCAAACAGCTGTTCCAGTTCCAAAAAGTCAAATGTCTCTTCTTTCTTTTTGCTTGCTTTTCTTTCAAATGTAAATCTCTTCAACTAAAAGTTCAGGGTTAGTCTACAAATCCATTCAAATGCTAATCTCCTCAGAACCCTTGATGGGGCTCAGTCTTTTCTGGACTAAGCTCCTGCCCCACTATTAAATTTTAACAAACTTATCTCCTGGGCAAACTTTCCTTTTTAACACATCCATTTGGGTATTTGGCCAAAGGGGACTTACATGCTTTTTCTGATCTAAAATATCCAGGATTCCTTTTTACAACATATTAAAATTATCATATCCAGTATTCATTTTTACAATATATCTTAACATAACTACATACAGGAAATACAAAAGAAACAAGACTATTCATCAGGGGCATACAAATAAACATCTAAGCTTCATCATATTTCATCTTAAACCATTAAGTATATCTTGGCTTCACTTTTCTGGTCTCTGATATATAGCTGGAAAAAGGTATTCCCTCACTCTGAGCCCCTCTCATGATTTCAACAAAATGTTATATTTCATCCACTGTATAACCTTTACTCTAACCTATTATTTCTTCTTCTATTTGCCATTTATTTTTACCAATCTCTTCCACCTTGAGAAAGAACATCAGATTCAGCTACAGTATCAGTCCAAATAAAAGGTAGCAAGATCAGTCTGGCAAGTTTTTCTCTTTAGTCCGTTTCCATTCATGTTGGGTAGGGTTAAATAGGTACACACCAATATCTTGACCACTAGGCAAGACACTAGTATTCACTAATTTTACAAGATGGGGTGCAGGTACAAGTCATCCCATCAGACCCTTGGGAATTCCTGCACACAGGTTTAAAGGCGTTGTTACACCTC
>NW_006399805.1:12075254-12076727 GCF_000299155.1 Elephantulus edwardii
ACGCATGAAGAAATGCTCAAAATCACTGGCAATAAGAGAGATACAAATCAAAACCACAATGAAGTACCATCTCGCTCCAGTAACAGTGGTAAAGTTTAACAGGGCTGCAAGCAATAAATGTTGGAGAGGATGTGGTGAGATAGGGACATTGTTGGTGGGATTGTAAAATGGTACAACCACTCTGGAAGGCAGTTTGGTGCTTCCTCAAAAAGCTGAACATAGAGATTCCATATGACCCAGCTATTCCACTACTTGGAATATACCCCGAGAAAATGAGAACTGAGGCACAAATGCAGATTTGCACACCAATGTTCATAGATGCATTATTAACCATCACAAGAACATGGAAACAGCCAAAAGGTCCAAACACTAATGGATTGAGAAATGTGGTTTCACTCTCTCCAAGATAGACCTATTTGTTTTCTTGGTGGTCCGTGGTATGTTCAAGACTCTTCTCCAGCACCACAACTGGAAGGCATTGATTCTTCTTCTGTCATTCTTAGACATTGTCCAGCTTTCTGATGCATAGCAAGTAATTGTGAAGACCATCACCTGGATCAGGTGAACCTGTCTCTAGACTGACATTGTTGCTTTTCATTACTCTGGAGAGGTCCCTGATGTGTCTTCCAAAATTCAAATTTTGTTAGAAACCATCCAAACATCAGGTCTCCTGTTTAGTCTTGGGAATAAGTAGTGACAGTAATTTATTCTTGGTTGCCTGTGAAATGTTCTGGGTGGCCCTTGACCAAATTATTCCCAAGAATTTTTACTGTTTGGGAAGGTCTCTGTATTTTTGCTGGATTTATCAACTGATCTCTGTTGATCATATGGATAACAACTGTTCTCAAATTGTTATATCATAAATAGAATATATAAAATATAAGAATAGGGAGCTCTGGTACTCTAGTAGTAAGGATCTGTGCTGCCAAACCAAAGGCACACCTTTTAAATACACTAGCTGCTCTGCAGAAGAAAGATGGGAAATCAACTCTGCTGTGGTTTACTGCTTCTGAAAACCCACCAGAGGGTCAGCTATAAGTCTGACTTGACAGTAAATAACAACAACAATATATAATTACAATGGCTATCTGGGTCAAGTCCAAGTCTCTTTTAAATAGGCTATGACAGTAGTTGAATGAATTAAATTAACCCTGTGGTAATAGTGTAAAGATAAACTGAGTTTCTTCACATGTGAAATCAAACTGTGGCTGACACTTCTCAGAATGGAATGGAGAGAGAAAAATCACAAGATCTATCACTGAATGCATACCATCAGGTTAAATTCATGTGAATAGCCTGCATTTATGTTTCTTATAAAAAGTATTTGCTATGAATAAATAATTGATTCTGCAGAACCCTAGAATTCTATCCCCAGCCTCATTTCTGTCACCAAATCCATGTTTTCCTCCTACTAATGTTTCTTCCTGGTTCCCAACTTTTGCATTCCAGTCACTCAACATTATTATTATTATT
>NW_006399805.1:12077277-12087026 GCF_000299155.1 Elephantulus edwardii
ATGCTGTATTGTACATAGGGCTTTAGAATGCCTGTTATATTTTGGAAGTGGATGGCCAGTCCTTCTTTCTGGTCTTTCTTCATTTGGATGCTTAGCTTTGGAACAAAAGCTGACAGATAAGCATTTTAGTGAAAGGAGCAAATGAAAGATGCTTCTCCTTACAGAGATAACCATACATGTAGTGCCATCCTCCTGCATGTATGTCTTGTCTCTTACTATTCCCTGAATATTATCATCAGTGTCACTCCCTCTACCCCATCCATCACCCCCCTCCCCCAGCAACCCTTTGATATGATGGCTTAGGCCACAAGTCACTTCTGTGATGTCTTGCCCTATGCATTTGACTGTGCAGATCACAACATATTGTGGTTAACCTTGAGAATGGGAACCACAGAACACTTGATTGGGCTTATGCAAAGCCTATGCTTGGATCAGGAGGCAATCCTCAGAACAGAGGAGGGAAACACTGCATGGTTCAGAGAAGGTCATGAGAAGACAAATGTCAAGGAGAACAAGAACCAAGTTAATTCAAGCTTGCCTTGATTATGGAAGAGGGTGCCTTAGCTTTTATGGAGTGGCAAAGAATGGAAAAGACTTAAAACTTGATGACTCATCACAGAAGAATGGTGCTTAGTGCTGACCATGTGGAAGGAATGGCCTGGAAGTCCAGGGAAATTAAGAAAGCATTTGTATGCATGGGGGATTTTGTGGGAAAGTCTGCTTTGAACTGTGAACAGGCACGGCCTTGAAACCCACAGAAGGCAAATTAGTGTTATGGGAGCAGGGGGGGATTAAAAAAAACAACAACAAAAAAACAAACCCCAACACAACAAAAAACACCAAACCCAGAAAGCTTCTTCCAGGCCAGACTGCATGTACTGGGAACAAGAACCGCAGGGTGAGGGTCTACCTCGCATGTTAGCATCCATGTGGACCAGCTAAGAAAAGGTGAAAAGATCAGCCAGGCTGTCCGGAAGCGTTACAGCCCTGGAGACACTATGGGGCAGTTCTACTCTGTCCACTCGGTCACTAGGAGTCACAATTGACTCCTTGGCAGTGAGTTTGGTTTTTGCACACAGTTCCCTGGACACAATGGGCTCAAGAACAGCAAAGCAGGGTGCACCAGAGGAATGTCTGTGTTTCATTGACTATGAAAAAGGCATTTGACTGTGTGGATCATAACAAACTGTGGCTGACTCTGAGAAGAATGTGAATCCCAGAACACATGATCGTGCTTACACAAAACTTATACTTGGACCAAGAGGCAGTCATCAGAACAGAGCAAGAAAACACTGCATGGTTCAAAATTGGGAAGGGTGTATGCCAGGGATGTGTCCTATCTCCATATCTTTTCAATGCAAATGCAGAACAGATCATCTGGAGACTGGGCTATGTAAGGAGAAGTGTGGCATCAGTATTGGAGGTAGACTAATCAACAATCTGTGTTATGCAGATGACACAACCCTGCTTGCTGAAACTGAGGAGCTGAAGCACTTGCTGCATAAGGTCAAGGACTGTAGTCTTCAAAATAGGATAGAAGCTCAGTATCAAGAAAACAAAGATTCCCACCGCTGGGCTGATTGGCAGTATTATGATAGAAAATGAAGAGACTGAGATTGTTAAAAGCTTTAGTTTGCTTGTCTCTACAATCAACACTCCTGGTATCAGTAGTCAGAAGACCAAAGACAAATTGCATTGGAAAAGTCTACTGTCCAGGATCTCTCCAGAGTGCTTAAGAGCAACCATGTCAATCTAGAGACTAAGGTGCGCCTGATCCAGACTATAGTCTTTGCAATTACTTGCTATGCATTAGAAAACTGGACAATGACTAGGGATGATAGAACGAGAATCGATGCCTTTTAGCTGTGGTGCTGGAGAAGAGTGTTGAAAATACCATGGACTGCTAGGAGAACAAACAGGTTTGTCCTGGAGAAGGTGAAACTGGGCTGCTCCTTGGAGGCAAGGATTCTGAAGCTCTGTCTGACATACTTTGGACATGTTGCAAGGAGAGACCAGTCCTTGGAGAAGAACATCATGCTTGGGAGGGTGGAGGGACGGCGCAGGAGGGGAAGACCCTGGGTGAGATGGATTGACTCAGTGACTGCAGTAATGGGGTTGGGTGTTTTAGAGACAATAAGGTTGGCACAGGATAGAGTAGGTTTCAGGGCTATTGTATATTGGGTCACTATGAGTCACATATGAAGGTACGTAAAACAAGAATGCGCCCATTTAAATTTAAATTTTTTTAATTTAAAATGTGTTTCATAGATTTTATTTATTTTTAATTATTCCGATTTCTTTAGTAAGGTAGTAGAGCCAAATTGAGATTTTTGGCACAGTGACTACATCAATGCCTTGAGCACGGCACAGGTCATGAGGGTGACCCAGGATGAGACAAGTTTTCGATCTTCTGTTCTTTGGGTCAATATGAGTTAAAGTGGCATCAGTGGCACAACAACAGAAGTAGGTGGCGACAACTGAGTGGAACAGAAAAACGAAAGCTCACAGAAGATAAAAAGAGAACTTGCTAAGCCCTAATGGCAGCTCCAAAATGAATGATTTATTATTTGCAAATACTTTTAAAAGAAACGTAAATGCAGACTATACACATGTATTTCACCTGCATAAGAGTCAGATCAATTACATATGAGAAATTTCAAAAATTGAAGTAAGAGTCATTTAAAGAAAAATTATTGTGAGAACATTTTTAATTATGGGACCAACAGAATTTTTCATTAATTGCTAAACAAGTTCAGGGACTCATTTTCTTTGTCATGTAATACATTGATGATTCTCTTTGTAGAAAATGTGGTACATTGTAACAATTCTGGGAGCTCTGGTGGCTTAGTGGTAAGAAGTTGTGCTCAGTCCTGAAGGCACGTGGTTCATATCCACCAGCTGCTCCGCAGAAGGATTGATCATCTCCTCCCGTGTGATTTATTGCCTCTGAAAACCCACCAGAGGGTCAGCTGTGGGTCTGTTCTGACTTGACAATACTTAACAACAACAAAACATCCACTAAAAATCTATAAGCACTCCATCTCATTCCACTAAAGTGTATAAATCACTTTGGAGTACAATCACTAACAGTACAATCTCAGTTAAAAGTAGGCTACATTGTGTGTAGCTAACACACACACACATTCACATGCATACACGCACACACATACACATACGCATATGCATATTTACACTGATTCTGTGGCAAATTATACCCAAGAAATACATGTCACCAGTTACTATGAGTCATGATGATATGGCATGCAGCCAAGAAAAGAGGAGATTTCTAAGTTCACATGGACACTTGGCCAAGAAACGGCAGAATTCAGAAATGGTCCAGCAATGGCTGATTAAGGAGCTGAGTGAGCGCTCTGACCCTGCACTAGCTCACACCCTCCCTTCAGGCTCTTGACTCTGCAGAAAATACACGTTCAGAGAGATGGTGATCAGGGCATTAATTGGTCTAATATAAGTACTACCCATAATCACATGTGTCTTTCCTTCCATTCCTCCCTTAGCACTGGGACACGTTTCCTGAGTTCAACTGTGATCATGAGCTGAAAAGAAGGCTGTGAGCTTCTCGTGGTCAGAGGACAGCCTCTCTTCTGGCCTGCTCTCACTACTTCAAAGATCTGGCTGGATTTACAGCATGATTTGATTTTTGCAATGATGTAAATGACAGGAGGGACTTAGGATGTCCAGAGAATGGAATACTCCACAATGAAGACCATTCTACCTGAAACTGGCTCAGTCTTTGAGGTGATGGAAGCAGCGTTTCACCCCATCTTGAAGGGCTTCCTTGACTTTGTCATTCCTGAGGGTGAAGATGAAGGGATTCAGCAAAGGGGTTACCACAGAAATCAGTAGAGAAACAACCTTGTTGTACTCTGCTGCCTGTGTTTGCTTGGGTTTCACATAGAGGAAGAAACAGGTGCCGTAGCCAATGACAACAAAGATGAAGTGGGAGGCGCAGGTGGAGAAGGCTTTCCTCCGTCCAGAGGCTGAGGGGATCCTGAGGATGGTGGAGATGATGTAGGTGTACGAGATGACTGTAGGGATCAGAGACCCAATAATAATGACAACTGCCATCAGGAAGAGGACGAACTCAGTAAACAGAGTATCATCACAGGACAGTTTCAGCAATTGTCCCCTGTCACAGAGAAAATGATCTAACACATTGGATTTGCAGAATGTCAACTTAAATGTGGCGTATACGGGCCAGATTTCAGAAAAGAACCCAAACACCCATGACGCGGTCGCCACCCAGATGCAGGTGGTGCTGTTCATGATGATGTTGTATCTCAGAGGGTTGCAGACAGCCACGTATCGATCCACAGCCATCACTCCTAGTATTGCAAACTCGGTGGTCCCAACAGCCAAGTACAAGAAGAGCTGAGCCACACAGGCAGCTAGTGAAATGGTCTGTGTCCCAGGAAGGAGGAGACCCCAGAGCATCAGTGGGACGATAGAAGTTGTGGTCATGCTCTCTAGGACAGAGAGATGGCCAAGGAAGAAGTACATGGGGGAGTGTAGACGCTTATCAACACAGACAATCGAGATGATGACGGAGTTTCCTATTATGGTCACCGTGTAAAAGAGCAAGAATATGGTAAAAAGGAAATGGTGTAGTTCTTTGGACCCACTGAAGCCTAGAAGGCAGAATTCTGTGGCACTAGAACGGTTTCCCATCATTTAGTCTTTGCTCCGTTACGGTGAATCCTAGAGATCAAAGAGAGGCAACACTGATCTACATGGTGAGACTCTCAAAAGAGGAGAAGACAAGTTCCAAACTTAGAATCAGGTGAGAACCCCCACTACCATACACATGTCAGTACCAGCTGCTGGCAAGTCAATTCTGCTTCATGACATGTCAGAGCAGAACTATGCTCATAGGCACTTCAGTGGCTTGTTATTTAGAAGTAGACCAACAGGTCTTTCTTCTGAGGCATCTCTGGGTCGGCTCAAACCTCCAATCTGATTTCTCTGCTAACTGAAGCTAAGAGACTGTGCAATGGGATACATTGACTAGTTGTACTATTTGGAATTCAACCATTTCTCATGCTTGGGCTAAACTAGTTAAACCATTCTGTACCTATGATACATCTGACTCCAGTTTAGCTCAGATGGGTTGCTGGGATAGGTGGACACTCCTTCCTTACTGTTAGTGGGAGGGATTCTTCTTCAACTTTTCCTAAATGCATGAGCCTTCTCACAGGGACTAAGACCCTTAAAGTAGTTAGTTTAGAAGAGCTGAGTTACAGAGTTCTCCCTGATTCTAGGATTGCTCTATTTCTTCTTAGATTGATAGGAACAAAGCCATCTCTTCATCAGATGACACAATGACCTTCCACTGTTACGGTGGCAATGATGTTCAGAGCTTTCAACTTTGGTTCAAAGCCTTGAATCAAAGTTTTAACTTTGAACTCCAGTCTTTCTCCTTCCAAGTGTGTACCTAAACTGGGGACAGCACAAAAGATCGGGGATCCAAGATCAGCACCTCTGTGTTTTTCATATTTGAAAACCTTCATGTTGTAGGAAAGCAAGGATTTCAAATGGGTTGCTAACTTTTTCAGGTATTACCATTACAGAAAAGTCTGGGGCCATTTTTCCCTCATTGCATTTTCCCTCCAGAGTTCTGACTCCAACTCTGCTGCATGAAGGAAAGATGACACCTGGATAGACAAGGGGTAGATCTGAGATCACAGTCGCTTAGGATATGTGGGACCCTTGGTCCTCCAGACTATCTTCACTCACGTGCCACCTTTCAAGGGCACCCTCCCTAATCAGGCACAAGAGGAAAAATACACTCACTCTGGGTCTTTAGGCTTCTTCATAGGGAGTTTGGGTGGTGAATCTGTGGGGAGTTGGGTTACTAATCTAAACACCGCACACGTATGATGGTTCAGATCCACCAGTGACTCCGCGGGAGAAGAGCGATCCATTTCCTCTGAGATTTACAGCCTTGGGGGCCCACTGGAGCAGGAGCTATGGTTCGGTTCTGACTTGATGACAATGAGAGAGTGAATGAACCTCCCTTTTAACACCAGATATTTTGATATATGCTTGTTTATCCCATTCTTTCATTTTACATGAGACACATGTAACTATGAACAAAATGTACAAGACATCCCCAAATTGTGGAATTTACCTTCAAAGAGGTGATGGAAGCTAGACGAGAGGTGGATGTAAGCAAAATAGCATCAATGGCAAGTGTTGTCATTGTGCCCCTGTCCAAACTACTCACACCCATTCTTTAGATTATTTGACCAAAATATCAACTAAAGACTGCTAGCTAGGCTTCTTATCTTTGCTTAACACATGACGACACTATACCTATAAATGGCAAGTGTATCTCTCTTGCTTTCAGTGATGAAATTGTTTCATAATGCGCTTAGTCATTTTCTAATGTCTCCTCCTTCTACATTCAACAGAGCAAAATCACACAATCCTCCTTGAGCCATGGTGGGTCTCAAATAGGAAAGCATTCTTTTCAACTTACTGAATGATCTCCCATAGCTGGCAATGGAAGCTGTGACAGTTCGTAAATATTGCTCAGTGACACTCCCCAAGTCAGACCTCTATCCTTTATGTGTACCTCAACAGTGAACTACATACAAGACAGGAAATTTAAATATATGAGATGTTAGTGCAGAAGTCATGGAAAATAAAGAAGTCATGGTAAATAAAACAAGAAACAAGGATAGCAAATTTATTCGGCTTATTAATTATCTGTGATGTTACAATAATAATAATTCCATGATGTTGGATGCTTGAATGGATGGATGGATGGATGGATGGATGGATGGATGGATGGATGGATGAAAGGATAGATGCACAGATGGACAGAGTGATAGGTGAATGAGTTAATAGATGGACAATATAATGATATTTGATCATGTCCAGGGTCAATTCTGTGATATCCCTTTGACCTTGCTTTTTTGGGTTTCCCTTCCTGTATCAACAAGTCATAGCTCTGGAAACATGAAATGAAATGAAATCATTTTCACTGTGATAGTTTTACTGAAAGACAAACAACCTTCAAGGAAAGAATTACTGGGAGGATGCAGAGGTCTCCTTGTCACAAAACAAGCAAGAACTTTAGCTGTTCACACTCTGGGTTGAACAGAGAAGAGCTGACCTGCCTTCTGCTGAACAGGAGTGACTTAGGTGTGAGCTGTCGTCTCTGGGTCATTTCTCAGGCTCTTGTCCTCATCCTAGAAGGACCCAAGCCCACACACTTGAGGCTGATGTTCACCTTTCTCTACTAAAGAGTGGAGGGCTCAGAAGAAGCTCACCTCTGTGCCGACTTCACTTCCCCCGCGATGCTCGTCAGGACTCAACTGAAGTCACTTCCTTTGTGTCTGGAGCTGGCCATGTGCAGAGGTCAGAGGTGAATTAGGAAACAGTCCTCAAAGAGGAGTTCAGGAAAAAGTCCAGAAATATCACTGCTATGAGGAGGTGAAGGTCTTTCCTCTGGAGGTTCGTCACTGAGGTGTCTGTTCTTAATTAGTCAGTTCAGGGAGTCCCTGAGCAATCAGTCTGGAATGAGGAAAAGAAACTTTTAGTTTTCCTCTTATATTTGGCCAATTAAGTTTTAGATATTTTGAAAGTTTTTTGTTTAATGAGAAAACTTGAAATCTCAGCAGTTGGTGCTTCTCAACAGCAAATGATCTTTCCCCAAGGCCTGTCTTAATTACCAGTAGACATCTCAGAGTATGTATCTCATCTCACCTGTTCTTTATCCAGAGTCTCCCTAAAATTCTCTCAACTAGTTAAAGCCCAAAGCTGTCATTCTTCCCTTTGATAAGAGACATCACAATTGATCTTTAGAACATGTAGCTAAATCCCAAGAAGCCTGAAAGTAACTCTCAGTCAAGAAGTCAACACTTATTGATTATTAAAAACTGAGAGATCTAGGAAAGAAAGAAAATATCTTCAAAGAGACAACTGACATTAGCAACCAATTGAGAGTACAACACATTTAATGATGAAAGACTTAGATCATTACCTCCAAGATTAAGGAAGAAAACGAGGATGTATGTTCTCACAATATTCAATATCACAAATCAAATCTTAACCAATGTAATAAAAAACGTGTGAAAGGAGCTGATACAACATGAGGGTTGTCAAGCCTGACTTCTCCCCTCTTTGTGAAGGGAAACTGTCCCCATTAATATTGTCCATTGTACCATACAGATAACTACATGGGTGACCCTAGAGGACATAATGCTGAGTGAAATATCTCAGTCACAAAGGGACAAATACTGCATAGTGCCACTGTTGTAAAACAGGACTGACATCGGGGTTGGGGGGAGACTGAGAAAGATGGGATAAATAATGTATACTGCCTTGAAACAGATGAGGGAGGAAACTTTTTAAAAGGGATATATGATTCGGTATGATTGTCATGACAGGAGTCCAGAATGAAGTCTGCATAGTGGAGTGGACCGTGGTGTGTGTGTGTGATTGTAAACAATGAAAGAATTTTTCTTTCACTTTTCAAAGTGAAGAGTGTACTGGAGAGGGGAGAGGCGGGCAGGGAGAAAAATGCAACAATGAATGAATAGAAATCCAAAGTCTCTGCAAATTGTCATTAAAATTAATAATAATAAGAAAAAAATTTTTTAAACCCACCAAATAACTACATGATCAGAAATACCACCACCACCACCACCACCACCGTGCTCATGCACCTATTTCTGCCGATCATCGGGGCTGATGTTCATTGAAAATCTCACAGAACTCACAGTTGTGGGGACTATCAGGGAAATAGGTTGGGCAGTGAGGGAGATAAAGGATATCATCAGTACAAGTCCCGGTTTGCTCCAGCAAAAAAAAAGCAGTCCAAAGCCAGATTCACTTACAATTCCTTAATTAGTGAAAGTCCAGGTTCAATTCAACAGACAAATGCAAGAAATCTCTGGTTTCCTTGATTATCTAGAAAAACTTTATCTCAGAGCAGTTATAAGTCAGCTTTTCCGTCAATCATCCACCAAGCAAAACTTTAAAAATAATTTATTTTATTAATTTTAATTAACATTGACAGAGATTTTTGGATTTTCATTCATTCATTGTTGCACTTTTTTCTTTACCCCCACTCCCCCCAGTTCGTTCCTCTCTTTGAAAAGCAAAAGATAAACTTCTTAGTTGGTATGCAATACCCCCGACCCTGACCCCGACCACCCCCCCACCTCCAATGCACTCCGCTATGCAACCTTAATTCTGGATTCCTGTGATAATCATAATATGCTATCATATATCACTTTTAAACGGTTCTTTCCCTCATCTGTTTCAATTCAGTATACATAATCTATCCAGTTTTTCTCAGTCTTACCCCAACCCTGAGCCTGAGGTCTGAGTGGAGAGAGGGACAAAGACCTGGGCAGGAAGCTGGCCTTAGGAGGTACTTCATCATGGGCCTGCTGCCAGGTGTGCCTCCCAAGATACTGTGCAAGCTCCCTCTGGCCTCCTGAAGGGCTCCACTCTCACCTCCAGCGTGCCCAGGCACGAGGAAGCTGTGGTGAGTGGTGGAGACTGGGCACCCTCGTGGGCAGCCCAGAACCACAATTGGGCTTGAATTCGCCAGCCCTGGAGTAGCTGTTAGATTTCCTGTGAAGGTTTTCCAGTGGGGGAGGTGTAGGGATGCTGGAAGACAAGATCCCTCCTTTACATTGTGATGCATTGCTGGAGGTCGGAACCTGATCTCAGACTCTGGAATACATGGCTAAGTGCCCCCATATGTCAGAGAG
>NW_006399805.1:12087296-12119218 GCF_000299155.1 Elephantulus edwardii
AGAATAGACAGACAGATAGATGATAGGTAGATAGATAGGATAGTTAGGTAGATAATGCTTCTCTCCTGATTGGTTGTAAATCTTTTCTCTGGTGTTTGAAACACTCTATTGCTGCTATGTGCCATCAAGTCGACAACCTGTCTCAGAGATCCTATGAACAATGGCTCTGAACTTTGCTCCGTCATGAGCCAACCTCACTGCCTCTAGGAGCAGAATGAAGCTGTGGTGCTCCTCACCTCCACACACCCCTTCAGATAGGTGCTGGCCCTGAAGTCGGAGAAAGGTGATGGGCCTAGATGATCTGAGTGCCCTTGGCAGTGACCACGCCTGCTTGCTCGACACTTGAGTGCACTAAGGAGTTTACTTATCTAATCTGCATCACAGCTTCAGGAGCTGATCTTTTCATTTTACAGCTGAGTAAACTGAGGTGCAGGGCATGATAGAAGTCATGTGTGATGGCCTGGAGCCAGCAAGTGCTGGAGGCAGGATCCAACCAGAGGCAGGCGGCCCTCACTCTTCCTTTAAACCTTGATAGGGGAGGTGGGTGAGTGGGTGCATGTGTGTGACCAGACCACAGAGAGGCAGGGATGAAAGGCTGCCCACCCTCGTTGATCTCAGCTTTCTGGCCAAGCAGCAGCCTGGCCTCCATACCCTCCAGGGTCCTTTCTGTTCTGGGGCTTTGAGAAGGTCTCCTAAAGGAAGCTCACTCATTACCCACATTCAGACTTTCCACCCATTTCATGATGTCAGCAGGACCGAAAAGTGAGTGAGGGTCAAGCATAGTGAGACAGCCAGAAAGGCCTGTGGGGACCCTAATAGGACAGGCCTGGATACAGCCTGTGGGCCCCAACACTGCCTACACTTGGAGGTCTCCTTCTACCCCTGACTGCCTGCCCCTCCTTGTCTCTCACTCACCCGTCCCTGGTCCCTGATTCTTTTCCATGTCTGTGCAGCTTCACCTCGCCCATCCCTGGTCCCCCTGGTTCTCTCTGTCTGTGCAGGCTTTATCGACCCGGGCCTTCCTATCCCTCCTCCCCTGCTCCTCTCTTCTTCCCTGTGGGTAGCTGCTTTGTTGTCCTTCTCACTCCATGTCCCTGTGTGTTTGTTCCATGATCCGTGGTCCTCCATCCCCGACCACAGCTTCCTTCCCATGTACCCCTGCTCCATGGTCAGCGGCCATCCGTTCCTGACCCCGTCTCTGTCTCTGGTGTGCTTTCCAAGCAGCACTGGCCCTGGGTCATGGCGAATCAGAGCCATCCGTCTGAGTTCATCCCCGTGGGCTTCTCCTCGTTCGGTGAGCTGCAAACCCTGCTATTTGGGCCCTTTCTTGTGCTCTATCTCCTGGCCTTCGTAGGTAACACCATCATCATCATCATGATCGTGGCCGACGTTCACCTCCACACACCCATGGACTTCTTCCTGGGAAACTTCTCTCTGCTGGAGATCCTGGTCACCATGACGGCGGTGCCCAGGACACTCTCCAACCTGCTGCTCTCCCAAAAGGTCATCTCCTTCTCAGGCTGCATGGTCCAGTTCTACTTCTGTTTCTCCCTGGGCTCCACCTCCTCCCTTGTTCTGGCTGACATGGCCCTGGACCGCTTTGTGGCCATCTGCCATCCGCTGTGGTATGGCACGCTGATGCATTGGGCAGTCTGTATCTGGCTGGCAGCCCCCTTCCTGGCCATGGTGCCTACTGTCCTGTCCCGGGCTCATCTCAGTTACTGCCGTGGCAACATCATCAACCACTTCTTCTGTGACAACGCCCCCCTGCTGCAGCTGGCCTGCTCGGACACCAGCCTCCTGGAGTTCTGGGACCTCTTGATGTCCCTGGCCTCCGTGCTCAGCTCCTTCTTGGTGAACCTCCTCTCCCATGGCTATATCGTGAGCACGTGTACGGATGCCCTCCGCCAGCAGCCGCCAGAAGGCCTTCTCCACGTGCGGGTTCCACCTCACCCTGGTCTTCATCGGCTACAGCAGCACCGTCTTCCTGTACGTGCAGCCGGGCCAGGCCCACTCTGTGGACATCAACAAGATGGGGGCCTTGGTGACCTCTGTCCTCACCCCTTTCCTCAACCCCTCCATCCTCACCTTCCGCAATGAGACTGTCAAGGTCGTGCTGCGGGGGCAGCTGCAGAGGTGCAGGGGCCTTCACAAGGTTCAGGGGGACGCCAAACCCCAGGAGAAGGGGATGACCACTGCCCACTCTCAGGGGCTCCCTTCTGTGCCTGAGAGCTCATTGCAGGGGGTCTCCATGCAGCCTGGTGGCCCTCCGGCCGACAAGGAGGTGCTCCTCACCCACCGACTCCTGGAAGGACTGAGGAGCCCGAGCCTGTCATTGGGAGTGGTTTTCAGCAAAGGGATGGACATGGCTTCCTGTTCAAGGAGAAGCAGCAGGCAAGGTCTCCTGATGAGACACTGTCCTGTCCCAGCAAGAGTGTATGTGTGTGGAGTGCATGGTTCGATGTGTGGTTTGATGTGCGTGTCGTTTTTGTGCATGATGTGTAAGTTTTGTGTGTGGTGTGTTTGTGTGTGAAATGTATGCTTTGGTGTGTGATGTGTTTGAGTGGTGGACATGATGTGTCTTCACAGGGTGCACCTCCACTTTGTGTCAGCCCATTGGTGAGTTGACACACAGAGAGGCCTTGAGCTCCATGAGGTCAAGTGGCAGAACTTGAACTCAGCTTCTGAAGTTTTGGTTGCTCCTTGGAGTGGAATAGCTGCTTCTCTGATTCATACACTCATCCCCAGCACCGCCCGGGTCCCTGTGCAGCACAACAAGGTGACTCCAAGTGACCTTGTCTGCACGACGCTCTGAGCCTGAGGAGCAAGGGCAGAGAACCAGCCCATGATCAGGGGAGCAGAGAGCAGGGACCACCGAGACCAGCCTCCCCCTGAGGTGACCCCTGAGTGACAGGTTGACCAGAAGGAGGACCTTGTGAAAGGAAGAATGAACATCTTCCAGTATGAGACAAACCCAGAGAAAACGGAACTGGAGCAAAGCAGAAAAGTCTCCCACTGCCATAAAGAAATTGTAAAAAATCTTCTTCCAGGAATTAACTGGATCACTAGGAGAAAAACGTCATAGCAACTTTTCCAATGATAAAATAAAGCTTCTCCCTTATATGATTTGAGACTTTCATCTGACTGGAGGGTGGAGATTATAGAAAGTCTAGTATTTCCTTTACTCCATCATTGTCTCTGTGTCTCTCTCTCTAGTGTTGCTGGTGATTGCCTTCAAGTCAAGCACGACTCATAGCGACCCTATGAACAAAAGACCTGAAGCCCCTCTACAACTATCAACATTTATCAAAGTGCATAGAGTTTCTGGAGGCGTGTTGTTTAGGAAGTGGATGCCAATCCCGCTCTGTCTCTGTACATGTATAAATACACGTTTCATGAAATAATTCTTGTTCCCTTTAGATCAAAGTCCCAGATCTCCCGCTTTTCCTTCCCTAACTGCAGCTGGAACCCCAACTTCTCAGGACTGTAGGTTCTCTATACTGCATTTTCTGAAAAAGCCCTGCTTTAACAGATTCATGCGATCTCAGTATGTAGATTCTAGTTTCTCAATGAGAGTCTTTACAGACCTGTGGATAGAAACAGTAACAGCTGTACCCATCCAGCGTGTCCCCTGGGCCCACTTACTTGACGACAACCCAGATGACCCATTTTCTGCAACTGTCAAACGTGAGGACCACTCAGTGGATATGAACAAGTACAGGCTGGTGGCTCCTCCCGGGAGAATCCAAGTCCGGCATGGAGCCCCACTGGTCTGTGGGTGCCTGGCACTGCACCTCCCCAGCCAAGCCCTGCCGGGCCAGACCAGCTTTCTCCAGCTTCCTGGAGAAGTTCCTCTCCCTGCGGAGATTCTGCTCACCCACAGCAGAAGTTCTCATCATGTTTGGCTTCTAGTCTGGACTCTTACCTCCCCTCCAATCAGAGACCACAGCTAGGACTCTGCTTCAGACACTTTTCATGTTTCTGAGTTGTTCTCCATTCCCCCCTCTCTGTCCAGGGTCTTCTATGTTGACCACTTTGAGAATTTGTAGTCTCTGCCCTCCTTGAAGAGATTTGTAGGATAAATGAAAAGATTAAAGTAACTACGCAGGATACCACTGCGTGTGTACCTGTCTATACTTAACAAACCCCTCTTAGGTACATTTTCCATTGGGTTTTATACTTGTGGTAATTCTACTAAATAGATTCAATGAACCTTGACCATGAGCAGTGACTAGATACTCAAGATGAATGAAATGTGGTTTCTGGTCTTGAGAGCTCTCCATCTTATGTGGAAAAGGTACAATTAATTCCATTACTTTTTTTTTATTGTGATTTGAATGAAAGGTTACATTTTCTATGGACTCATTCATTCATACTCATTTTCAGTTACAATAGCCACACTTTTCTCACTGCTTCCTTGTAATTCTCATTTCTGTGAATGATTCCCTACCCCCTCCTGTCTTCAGGGCTTTATGGTTAAGAAAATGCTGCTCTTTGGCCTTCCCAAGACTGGTTATTCTAAAGAGTAAGCACCTCCCTGTGTAACTATTTACCTTATGTTGCTGCTGTTGTTGTATTTGTTATATGCCATTGAGTCAACTGTGACTCATAGCAACCCTATGTACAACAACCCTAAACCCTACTCTGTCCTGTGCCAATCACACTGTCTCGGACACACCTCCCCTCATTACCCCAGTCACTGAATCAATCCATTTCATCGAGGGTCTTCCTCTCCTGCACTGTCCCTCCATCCTCCCAAGCATGACATCCCTCTCCAAGGATTGGTCCCTCCTTGCAACATGTCCCAAGGATGTCAGACAAAGCTTCAGAATCCTTGCCTCCAAAGAACAGCCTGGATTAACCCTCTCCAGGACAAACCTGTTCATTCTCTTAGCAGTCCATGGTATATTCAATACTCTTCTCTAACACTACAGCTCAAAGGCATCAATTCTCCTATCATCCCTAGTCATTGTCCAGCTCTCTGATACATAGCAAGTGATTGCAAAGACCATGGCCTGGATCAGGCACACCTTGGTCTCCAGACTGACATCATTGCTCTTCGGTTCTTTGAAGAGATCTCTGACAGCAGACTTTCCCAACATAATGTTGTTGTTGTTGTTATGTGCCGTCAAGTCACTTGCAACTCACAGCGACCCTATGTACAATAGCCATAAACCCTGCTCTATCCTATGCCAATCTCACTGCCTCTGACACACCCATCCCGATTACCCCAGTCACGGAATCAATCCACCTCATAGATGGTCTTCCCCTTCTGCACCTTCCCTCCACCCTCCCAAGCATGATGTCCCTCTCCAAGGACCTCTCCCTCCTTACAACATGTCCACAGTATGTCAGACGAAGCCTCAGAATCCTTGCCTCCAAGGAGCCGCCAGGTTTAACCCTCTCCAGGATGAATCTGCTTGTTTTCTTGGCAGTCCATGGAACATTCAATACTCTTCTCCAGCACCACAGCTCAAAGGCATTAATTCTCCTTCTATCCTCCTTAGTCATTGTCCAACTCTCTGATGTGTAACAAGTGATAGCAAAGACATGCCCTGTATCAGACGCACCTTAATCTCCAGAGTGACACCATTGCTCTTTAGTACCCTGCAGAGGTCCCTAACAGCAGACTTTCCCATGGCAATACGTTTTTTTATTTCCTGGCTACTGGTGCCAAGGATGTTGACTGTGGAGCCAAGCAGACTAAAGCTGTGAACAATCTCAATCTCTTCACCATCCATCCTGATGCTGCCAGTTGGTCCAGTGGTGAGAATCTTTGTCTTCTTGACATTGAGCCTCCATCCGTACTGGAGGCTGCAGTCCTTGACCCTCTGCAGCAAGCATTTCAGGTCCTCCTCAGTTTCAGCAAGCAGGGTTGTGTCATCTGCATAACACAGATTGTTAATAGATATTCCACCAATCCTCACGCCACACTTCTCCTCATAGAGCCCAGCCTCTCGGGTCTAGAGTGCTGATTGTGGAGCCAAGCAAACAAAAGCCGTGAACAATCTCAATCTCTTCACCATCCATCACGATGCTGCCCATTGTCCCAGTGGTGAGAATCTTTGTTTTCTTGATATTGAGCTTCAATCCATATTGAAGGCTGCAGTCCTTGACCTTCTGCACCAAACACTCCAGGTCCTCCTCAGTTTCAGCAAGCAGTGTTGTGTTATCTGCACAATGCAGGTTGTTTATGAGTCTTCCTCCAATCCTGATGCCACATTTCTCCTCATAGAGCCCAACCTCCCAGAAAATCTGTTCTGCATATAGATTGAAAAGGTATGGACTCATTGTGGCAAACACCCTTCCCAGTTTTGAACCATGCAGTGTTCCCTTGCTCTGTTCTGACGACTATTTTCCTGGTCCAAGTACACGTTTCACATAAGCACAATCAAGTGTTCTGGGATTCTCATTCTTCTCAGAGTCAGCCACAGTTTGTTGTAGTCCACACAATCAAATGCCTTTGCACAATCAATGAAACACAGTCAATGAAACATTCCTCTGGTATTCCCTGCTTTTAGCCAAGATCCATCTAACATTAGTATTAGTATTAGCATTAGTAATATCCCTAGTACCACGACCTCTTCTAAACCCAGGCTGCACTTCTGGCCTTTCTTTGCTGATGTGCTGTTCTAGTCATTTTTGGATAATCTTCAGCAGAATCTTGCTTGCATGTGATGTTAATGATATTGTTGGCTAATTTCCACACTCTGTATGATAACTTTTCTTTGGAATGAAAACAAATATCGATCTCTTCCAGTCAGTTGGCCAGGTGATTGTCCTCCAGATTTCTTAGCACAACCTGGTGAGCACATCTAGGGCAGCACCTATTTGTTAAAATATATCAATTGGTATAACATCAATTCCTGGGGCCTTGATTTTGCCAATTCCTTCAGAGCAGCTTGAATACCTCCTTCATCACTAAAGGCTCTTGCTCATACATTGTTTCATTAAATCCTTCTGTATCCACCAATTCCTTTTGGTACAATGACTGTGTATACTCTTTCCATCTTCTTTTAATACTTCCTGGATCATTTAATATTCTGCCCAAAGCTTCCTTATGTATTGTAGCTCTAGGCTTGAATTTGTTCTTCTATTCCTTGAGCTTAAGAAATGGAACGTTTACCTTCTAGGCCAGCCTACTGTTTGGCTAAAAGTTGAGCCATGAGGGTTTTAGGTTAGAAGGGTGACAAAGGTCCATAATCTCAGGGATTTCTCCTGGGCAGTAAGCCTGGTCTTCGTCATGATCCGGGTTTTATTTTACATATTCCCCACTCTTTCCAAAATCTTCTACTCTGCCTCCTTTCAGAGTAGTCAGTAGTGGTAGCTGGGTACCATTCAGTTCTTCTGGTCACGTTTGCACAGTCCATTGGCCTTTGGCTTGAATGAATTCCCTTACTTTTTGAAAAGGCATTCTTCTACTCACAACAGAGCGTCATGAGAATGCCTAGTTCACAGGCCTACCAACTACTCTAGGATAGGGGACCAGAACCCAGGAAAAGTGAGCTGGTCAACATGACTGGAATTTGCATCTTCAACTTATCATCCCTTTGCCCTTGAACACCTTTTTCCAGGGGGATCTATAGTTAGATAAGTTGGAATTTCCTGGATTCAAAGCTTTCCCAGAACCTTGCTATGTATATCCATCAAGTTCATACACTTATGAAGGCAGTATTTCTAGTGACTCCTTCCTCATCATAATTGCATATGTCACATCCAACACTTGAAAAGGAACACACACACACACACACACATTATTATTGTTGTTGATAGGTACCATCAAGTTGAGTATGACTCATAGTAACTCTATGAACAACAGACCTAAACCCTGTTCTATACTGTGGCGTCCTCACCATCTCTGACACACCTGAGCCAGTTGCTGCAGTCACTGCGTCAATCAATCTGGTTGAGAGTCTTCCTCTCTTTCCCTGACTCACCACCTTCCCAACCAAGGTTGGATCATCTGAATAAGACGTATTGTTGGGGAGTCTTCCTCCAATTCTGATCCCACATTCTTCTTCATAAAATACACACAGCTTGAATGGTTTGCTCAGTGTACAGCTCAAATAGGTATGGAGAAAGGATTCAAACCTGGTGCCCATCTTTCCTGATTTAAAACCATACGATGCTCCCCTGCTCTGTTCGGACAACATCTTCATAGTCTAGGAATAAGGTGTGTGTGGGGTTTTTTGTTTGTTTTGGTTTTTTATACTGGTTTATTTACAAAGTTCGAATACATTTTTTTGACACCTGATCTTTCCCATTTCCTTCACACCTCCCCCCAGCAAATTGTGCGACCCTATGACTAACGCCCCCATCTCACCCATCTTCATCCCTCTGCTTTCACCATCCCCCCAATTGGGATCCTCATATTCATTCTACAATTAATGGGTTAATACACTATTTGTCCTTATAGGACTGAGTTAGTTCACAAGACATAATGCCTCTACCAGGTTAGGTAGTAATTTACAAAATCATTGCTTCTGCATGCTGTGTAGTATTCCATTGTATGAATGTACCATAATTTCTCAATCCATTTGTTTGTGGTTGGACATCTGGTCCATTTTCATGTTCTTGCGATGGTGAATAATGCAGCTATGAACACTGGTGTATAAGTCTTCCTTTGTGCCTCAGTTTTCATTTTCTCAGGGTATATTCCAAGCAATGGAAGAGCTGTGTCATATAGAATTTCTATGCTCAGCTTTTTGAGGAAGCACCGAACTGCCTTCAAGAGTGATTGTACCATTTTACAATCCCACCAATGACGCCTAAGAGTTCCTTTCCCGCCACATCCTCTCTAACATTTATTACTTGCTGTCTTGTTAAACTTTGCCACTGTTACTGAAGTGAGATCACTGTGATTTTTATTTGCATCTTTCTTATTGCCAGTGCTTTTCTGCATGTGTCTGTTGTCCATTTGAATATCTTCCTCTGTGAAAATGATTTCCATGTCTTTTGTCCATTTTGTAATTAGGTTATCAGTCTTTTTCTTGTGGAGGACCAGAAGTATTCTGTAAACTTTTGTTATGAGACTCTTGTCTGATATGGTATTGCCAGATGATTTTTCCCAGTCAGTAGATTTTCTCTGTTCCCTTCTGGAAAAGTTTTTGATGAGCAAAGGGATTTAATCTTTACAAGGTCCCATTCATCAATTTTATAGTATAGGTTTTATAAAATCATAATAAGTAAATGTTGGATTCCCATTCTTCTCGATGTTAGCCATAATTTATTATGATCCATAGTTAAATGTCTTTGCATAGTCAAGAAAACACAAATATACATTCTTCTGATGTTTTATGCTGTCTGCTAGGATCCATCTGATATCAGCACTTATATCCCTCTTGCCATGGCCTTTTCTAAACCCAGCTTGTACTTCTGGCAGTTCTCTGACAATGTACTATCCTACCTATTTTTGGATGATCTTCAGTAAATTTTTCTTGCCTGTGATGTTAATGATATTGTTTTATAATGTCTATATTATTTCATGTGAAGAGGGACAAATATGAATCTATGCTAGTCAATTGGCCAAGTAGCCGTCCTTCAAATTTCCTGGCGTTAACTAGTGAGCACATCTAGGGCTGAATCTGTCAGTTGAAACATGTCAGTTGGTATCCCATCAATCACTGGGGCCTTATTTTTGGCCTATGTCTTCAGTTCAGCTTGAACTTTTAATATGATTTTACAGGTGTATTATCAGAAAGCAATTATGGATTTGGTATAACTTTTAAAGACGTGGCTATTACTTATGTCTATCACAATAATACCCCCAAGTATTTAGAAGATAGTAAATAGCACTCACATGTTCAATAAATATGCCATTCAATTCATCCAGAACACCAAACCCAATGCCATCAAATCGATTCCAACTCACAGGGAGCGTGAAGGGAAGGGTAGAACTTACTTACTCACAGAGGTTTTCCAAGATAGTACATCTTCATTCCTTGAGGTGCCTGTGTGGTTTGAACTGGCAACATTCTGATTAGTAGCAGAGTTTTTAATACTGCACCACCAGGGCTCCTTCACTTAGTCCATAAACAAACAGAAAACCCCAAACCACTATCATGTAATCTATTCAGATTTATGGCAACACTCCATCAGGCTTTTGAGGCAGTAAATCTCACTGAGAAGATAGAGTCCTGCTGTTGTTGTGATCTGCTTTTAAGTTATCTGTGACTCTGAGAAACCTTATGCACAGAGAGCTCTGAACCCTGTCCTGTCCTGAACCAGTCTCACTGTCTCCCACACACCTGCCCTCATTGCCCCAGGCACTGCGTCAATCATCTGATCCAAGGTCTTCCTTTCTTGCATTGTCCCTCTACCCTACTAAGCATGATGTCTTTCTCCAGACTGGTCCCTCCTGACAACATGCCTAAAGTATGTCAGATGAAGCCTCCAAATCCTTGCCTCCAAAAAGCAACTTGGCTTCATTCTCTTCAGGACAAACCTACTTTTTTTCTTAGTAGTCCATGGTATGTTCAATACTCTTCTCCAGCACCATAATTCAAAGGCATCGATTCTTATTCTGTTGTCCTTAATCATTGTCCACCTCTCAGATACATAGCAAGTAACGGCCAAGACCATGGCCTGGATCAGCACACCTTAGTCTCTAGAATGACATTGTTGCTGAGTAGTGCTCATTGGTGCTCTATGGCACTAAGCCACCAGAGCCTCTAATAAGATGATAAAGCCTCATCCTTCCCTGTGGAGAAGCTGTGGGTGCAAATGCTAATCTTTCTATTAACAGCAAACATTTAACCACCCCATTCTCCTTTGCATTCCGTCCAGAGCAACACTTGCAGTCGTTTCATGCGGGGACACGATGCAGGGTGATGCAGGACTGGCTCTACCATCTCGAGCTCATTCAAACACTGCAGACCCAGTGTTAGGAGTCACGCATCTCAGGTGCCTGTCCTGTCCCCAGGCACCTTCTCTACCCATCAGCCCTCCATTGACTGTTCTAGCAGCAGCCACCAGGAAGATGGGGCTCTGGAGGACAACTCAAGAGGCCTGTAACACACATGATTCTCAGTGGGAAGCCCCAAAACAGACTTATTTCTGCGAGGTGGGGAGGATTACACTAAACTCAAACCAAACTCAATGTGCTTAAGTGGATCCTGCTTCAAAAATATCCTGTATAAGGACATTGGAAAGATCAGTGTGGAAAACAATGTGTACAAACTTTGTAAGCAAGCCAGTATAAAAGAAAAAAAATTATTTAAAAAGCAAATACCCTACAGACTTACATTAAATACTTAATACAGGTGAGCTTAAATAAAATATGCATACACAAGTCCTCAAAACATAGTACTAGCCAATTACACTTATATCCGTAAATTGATACCAGTTAGCTTTTTAAAAAGTATTTTAATGAAAGTTTATAAAGAACTTGGAATTCCACTCATTCATTGTTGCACGTTTTCCTCCCTGTTCTCCCTTCCCCCGTCCCCAGTTCACTTTTTTCTTTGGAAAAAAATTTCTTTCATTGTTATACAGTTGCCCCTGCCCTTCTCCCGCCACAACCATGTTGCTATGCAACTCTTATTCTGGACTCTTGTCATGCCAACAATACTTAATCATATGTTCCTTTTACACAATTCTCTCCCTTGTCTGTTTCAATGCCAGTTGCTGTTGTTACTGTCATTGTTGTTATGTGCCATTGAGTTGCCTGTGACTCATAGTGACCCTGTGCACAACAGCCCTAAACCCTGCTCTATCTTGTGCCAATTTCACTGTCTCTGACACAATCATCCCCATTACCCCAGTCACTGAATCAATCCATCTCATCAAGGGTCTTCCTCTCCTGCGCTGTCCCTCCACCCTCCCAAGCATGACATCCCTCTCCAAGGACTGATCCCTCCTTGCAACATAGCCAAAGTATGTCAGATGAAGTTTCAGAATCCTTGCTTCCAAGGAACAGCCTGGTTTAAACCTCTCTTGGATGAACCTGTTTGTTCTCTTAGCAGTTCATGGTGTATTCAATACTCGTCTCCAACACCACAGCTCAAAGGCATCAATTCTTCTTCTATCATCCCTAGTCATTGTCCAGCTCTCTAGTGCAGTTGGCTTTTGTAAATTAGGTGCTTAACAAACACTAACTAAATTTAAAAAATAAAATTATATAAACTTTTTTATCCTAGAAAAATACATGCTATAAAAATATTATATGGTAAATATACACCCTACAAGACCTCAGAGAAGTGACCCCGTTCTGACCCAAAGGGTCCCCAGACTGTACACTTGCTCTTCATCCTCTCCCAAGTTACATAGTATTTTTCAAAATCATTGCTCCCGAGTGCTACACAGTATTCCATTGTGTGAATATACCACAATTAATTTATCACTCTATTTGGTTGTGGTTGGACATTTGAGCTGTTCCCGTGTTATTGCAATGGTGAATAATGCTACTATGTACATGGTATACAAATCTCCATTTGTGTATTAGTTCTAATTTCCTTGAGGTATAATTCTAGTTTTGGAATAGCTGGATCGTATGGAATGTTTATGTTCAGCTTTTTAAGGAAATGCCAAACTGTCTTCTAGAGTGGTTGGACCATTTTACAATCCCACCAACAGTGTATGAAGGCTCTCACCTCTCCACATCCTCTCCAACATTTATTGCTTGCTGCCCTATTAAACTTTGCCACTGTTACTAGGGTGAGATGGTATCCACAAATGTGGGAGCTAAATAACATGCTGTTAGAGCACAATTGGGTTATAGAAGAAATAAATAATGAAATAAAAATGTTCCTTAAAACAAATGATAATGAAAATACAACATACCAAAACCTCTGGGATGCAGCTAAGGCAGTCCTCGGGGGCCAGTCCATAGTAATAGGCACACACATAAAAAGTGAAGAAAGACGTAAACTTAATGATCTAACTCAAAACCTTATCAAATAGGAAAGAACAACAATCTAATCCCACAGCTTCTAGAAGAAAGGAAATTATAAGAACACAAGCTGAAATCGACGTGAAAGAAAACAGAAAAGCAACTGAAACCATCAACAAAACCAAGAGCTGGTTTTTCTAAAAGTTCAATGAAATTGACAACCCATTGGCAAACTTAACAAAAGAAAAAGAAGACACTAGTAATTTAATTTCTTTATTAATGATAGAGGTGACATCACAACACATCTAGAGTGAATGAAATCTATAATATCAGAATAATATGAAAAGCTATACTCTGGTAAATTTGAAAACTTACAGGAAATGGACAAATTTCTTGAAATTCATGCCCTATCCAGTTTGACACGGTTAGATATAGAACACTTGAACAGACCCATCACAAAAGAAGAAATTGAGCAGGTCATAAAAACAAACATACAGAAAAACAAACCACCAAAAACCTGGACCAGATGGCTTCACAGCTGAATTCTACCAAACCTTTAGAGAGGACAGAGTTGTACAATTTGATGGGTGGAGTGGGGGTGTGTGAAGGAAATGGGAAAGAACCTGTGTGAAAAACAATGTACACAAACTTTGTATACAAACCAATGTAAGATAAAAATTTAAAAAAAATAGCAGAAGATAAAAAATATTCAGTCCAAACAAAAGTATTTTAAAAAGTAACAATTAAAGGGGAGGAAATAGAAAAAGAAGGTACACTCTTAGAGATATTCTATCAAATAAGCATAACCCTAATATCAAAACCTGGCAAAGATATCACCAAAAACACACAACTACAGACCAATATTCCTTACGGACATCAACACAAAAATCCTTAACAAAATCTTAGCAGTAGAATTCAAAATCATATCTCACAGGTTTTCAATGGCTAACAAGCATGGCTTTCTTCCAAGGTACTTCTGGGTAGACACAAACATTCAGTCTTTTGATTAGAGTTCCAATGTCTTAGCCATTTAAACTGAGAAAGCCAAGCACAGCATGAGAATTACCTAAGGATCTGTTAGAATGCAGGGTCTGACTTGGTGGGTCTGAGGACGGACTCGAATCCTAATTTCCAATGAGCTCCCAAGGACACGTGGATCCTCCTCCGGTACCACACGGTAAGTACCCAGAAGCCATGAACTCAGTTGTTAGGGTGCCACAGATACAACTGTGAGGCTTCACGGACATAGTTCTTAGGGTATCACAGACTGGACTAGTGGAATTTCAATGTTGTTGGAGTGTCATTAAAGAGCTTTTGAGGATCACAGATGTAGCGGGAGTTTTGCAGGCACAATCATTGTGGTGCCATGGACACATTTGTTAGAATGTCACAGATGTGGTCATCGGAGTGTTGTGATTGTCAGGATGTTACAAATGTGGTTGTGGGGTCTCATATATGGTTGTTGGGGTGTCATGAATGTAGTTGTTGGGGTATCACAGACATAATTATTGGAGTGTTGTAAATGTGATTGTTGGTGTGTGATGAATATGATTGTTGAGGCCATAGATGTGGTTGTTGAGATGCCATGGTTGTAGTTGTTGGGGTATCATGGATGTGGTGGTTGGGTGTCATGGATATGGTTATTGGGGTGTCACGGATGTGATTGTTGGAGTGTCAAGGGTGTGGTTGTTGAAGCGTTATGGAAATGGTTATGGAGATGTTATAGGGGTGGTTATTGAAGTGTCACAGGCGTAGTTGTTGGATTGTTATAAACATGGTTGTTGTGATGTCACAGTTGTACTTGGTGGGATGCCATGATGTACTTGGTGGCGTGTCATGGATGTGGTTGTTGTGGTATTGTGAATGTGTTGTGGGGGGTCATGGATGTGGTGGTTGTGATACAGTGAATGCAGCGGTTGGGTGTCATGAATATGGTTCATGGGATGTCATGGATGTGCTTGTTGTATTATTGTGAATGTAGTTGTGGGGTGTCACACATGTGGGTGAAGTGTTGTGGATGTGACTGTTGTGTCATGAGTGTGGTTGGCAGTGTTTCATGGATGTGGATGTTGGGGTATCATAGATGTGATTGTTGGGGTGTCGTGGATGTGACTGTTTACATGTCATGAGTGTGTTTTGGGGGGTTCCATGTGTGGTTGTTGGAGTGCCGTGGGTGCAGTTGTTGGAGCATTATGGGCGTGGTTGCTAGAATGTTGTGGATGTGATTATTGGTGTGTGATTGATGTGGTTGCTGGGATTCCTGCCGCTGTACTTCTGGGTGTGATGGAGACTCCAGCCAGCCAAGGCCCCATCAGGTGGCAAGTGGCAGCAGAAACGGGCCGCTGTAGCTGAAATGACTCTGACTTAAGAGGGGGAGGTTTAGAGAAGCCCAGGAAGAGGCCCCTCAGGTGCGTGTGTGTAACTCTGGGGCTGGTTTTTTCAGGAGGGCATTGGAAGAAAGCTGGCACATCAGGAGGAGATAATTGCTCCCTCTCAGTTTTCCAGTTTTTCACAAAGTTTGCAGGAAGGGTAAGTAATTGGGCCCTGGGGAGGTAAGAGTGAGAAGTTCTTAGGGTGAGGTACTGTTTTCCCAGCAGAAGTTGCCTCCCAGATATGAAGTCACTCCCTAGTCTGGAGAAGAGACCCACAGTGGAGATAACCTGTGGTCAGTACTCTCACGAAACAAGTGCGGAGTCATTGTGAGGTCAGTGCCCCAGGCCTGCTCTGGGGTGTGCTTCTCCCCTGGACATGGGGCGGCCACACTGGGCAGTCCACACATCACCACACCCATGCTCTGTGCAAAGCAGGAAGGAGCTGGCAGGTGTTCTACCCCACCTCTTAGATGCACTGGATGTGGGAAGTCAGACCAAAGGCTTCTCTCCTCACTGAGGCCCGTCTCTTCTCCCTGCTCACACAGAACAAACCCGTCCTTGCCCAACCTTAACCTGTTCCTGTCCTCTCCTCACCAAGCCCTGAACCCCTTCTATCCCTGCCCCTCCCAGACCTGACTCACCCGTGCACCCTCCTCACTCTGACTTCTGGCTGTCCAGGGCAACCAGGCATCCAAGGACACCTGTCCTGACCACCTCCCAGTCTAGACTCAGTCTACCCAGCTGTTCCAGGGCCTCCTTAGTTTCTGCTTTGCCCAGGGAGCACCCCACTACCTACCTTCAGGACGCCCCTCAGAGGACAGCTGTCCACCTCAGGGTCTGCACTCATAGCCTGAGAGGGGCAGCAGGTCTGAGCATTCCAAACAATGTACCAGGACCCTCATAACCTTCCTGTGTGGGGGGCTGGGACATGTCCTCTGAGAGCCATTCTGTTCAGAAGCAGGAGGTTTGGGGACTGAGAAAAATAGGGGGTACCCTGAGTTAGCGAAGCCTGAGCTGCTCTGAGAGATGTCCCTGAGGGGTCACAAGAGGCTCAGAGCCCTCCCTCCCTTTCCAGAGGGCCTCTCATCTTTGGGGACCATCCAGGGCCTGCAGCTAGAGTCTAAGAAAGGAGACTGTCTGTCCTCGGGGCCTGGCCTACAGGCAAGAGCTCAGAAAAGGACCTTCCAAGAAAAGAGGGACTCTAGGAGGTGGAGCAGGGGACTTTAACTGCACCTTTTGTAACAATAGCATGAATTCTCACTCTTCGCCAAAATTTTGTGTAAAGTGCTGGTATTATCCCATCTAACCCTGGTCGTGTACATAGCATTGACATTATCCCACAGAACCTGGTCCTGTGTGGAACATTAATATTATCCCACAGAACCCAGTCCTGTGCAGAGCGTTAACATCAACCCACAGAACCCAGCTGGGCATCATTTCCATCTGTGGCATCTCACAGCCAGTGCCCCAGCCACCTGTAGTTCTGATGATGTGAAAACACAGAAGCTGTTCCTCAGTGTATCCCAGAGTTTTCCAAGGATACAAAGGGCAGGAATGCTGAGCAGAGATCCTTCGTGTGGGCAAGGGGCAGAGAAGAAGGCATCGGAATGGCTGACCTGGACACTGGGTGGAGTCTCATCCCTCCAGTGACTGCTAGGTGTCCCAGGCCTCTCAACGGGGTGCGCTCCTCATTTCACCTGCCGCCTGTATCTCACCTGCCGCCTGCTGAGCTTCCAAGGAGGATTCTTTTGGCCAGATCCTCGATAACCTCCTTGACCTTCTCATTCCTGAAGGTAAAGATGAAGGGGTTAAGAAAAGGGGTCACCACTGCAGTCATCAGGGCCACCACCTTGTTGAGGTGCGTGGAGTGGCTCTTGCCAGGGCGCACGTAGATGAAGATGGTGCTGCCGTAGCCCAGCACCACCACGGTGAGGTGGGAGGCACAGGTGGAGAAGGCCTTCCGGCGGCCCGAGGCTGAGGGGATCCGCAGCACCGCAGCCACGATGCGCACGTAGGAGGCCAGGATGAGGAGCACGGTGGTCAACACGAACAGCAACGACAGGAAGAAGTCCACGAGCTCGATGTGGCGGGTGTCTGAACAGGACAGCCGGAGCAGCGGAGCTGAGTCACAGAAGTAGTGGTCAATGACGTTGGGCCCACAGAACCAGAGCCGAGTCTTCTGCAGGGTTGGGGAGACGATGGAGAGGAAGCCCACCACCCAGCAGGCCACCACCAGCTTCACACAGACCCGGCCACTCATGATGGTGGGGTAGTGCAGGGGGCGGCAGATGGCCACGTAGCGGTCGTAGGCCATCACTGTGAGGATCAGGAAGTTGGTGGAGCCGAGGGAGAAGTAGAAGAAGGACTGCGTCAGGCACTCTGCCAGCGACATGGTCTTGTGTGCTGCCAGCAGGTCAGCCAGCATCCTGGGCACCACCGTGGAGGTGACGAGCACCTCCATCAGGGAGAAGTTGCAGAGGAAGAAATACATGGGTGAGTGGAGCCGGCCATCCAGGCATGTGAGGGTGACAATGGCCAGGTTCCCCAGCACCGTCAGCACGTAGATGGGCAGGATAAAGGCAAACAGGGCTGCCTGCAGCTCCTGGAGGTGGGAGAAGCCCAGCAGCACGAAGGTCCTGACAACGCTGAAGTTGCTCCGCGTGCCGGACGCCAGCTCCCTGTGCAGAGACAGGAGGAGGCCAGTGAGACCGCAGTCCCCACGTGCCTCCTGGCCGCTATCCTGGACCCCAACCACACAGCCAACCCAGTGTCCAGAAGACACACTCCCAAGGATGGGCGTCCCTGGGATGAGCACGACTGACTGCAGTGAGCAGGCCTAGGGCGTGGCCAGCCCCCACCAGACCCTTTCCCTTCTGCCGTTGTACCAGCTCCGGGCCGTGGTGCCCACGTGTGCCAGCACAGAGCTTCCCTCCCCTCCAGAGGGCTTTCTTGGTCTCTCTTGAACAGAAACATTTCTTTTTACTTTCTGTAGCTTTCTTGATTAAGACAGTATTTTGCTGTCTTCTGCGAAGGTTTCCAGAGCATGTTAGGTGCCCAGTCAGCGCTGGGTGACATGGGCTCCCATCTCCACGAGGAGTGGCACTCTGCTGCCTGTTCTGCTCGCCTGTCTCCCGTCTTGCTCTCCTCGCGGGACACGTGCTCACCTGCCTCACCTGTTCACCTGTCCTCACCGCCTGGGGCTGCAGGAACACTGCAATGTCTTCTATGCTCATTGAGTCTCCCAAGGCTGACTTCACGCTCCTGTCCCAAGTTCCTCCAGCTGTGAACCAGAGAGGTCGCTGACTCCATCTTCCAGGGACACACTCCTGGTGGCATGGAGTCTAAAGTGCTCAGCCGCTGATGGAAAGGTTCACACTGACTCACCTTTCCGAGGGAGAAAGGTGTGGTGGGCTGCTTCCGCAAAGATCAGATCTGCAGAGGCTCTGTGGGGACAGGTGTACTCTGTCCTCGAAGGTCACTATCAGCCAGAAGCAATGCACAACCATCTGTGCTGTTGTTAGGAGCCTTGGAGTCACCTCCAGTTCACCCAGCCCCACATGAAACCGCAGATGTGAGCCTGCAACGTCCTCACAGTCGCTGCTGGACATTGAGGATCCTCCTCTCTTGCTGACCCTCCGCTCCCCAGGTAGACTCAGTGGCTGTGGATTTGGGGGTTTGACCTTCCGGGGAGTCTCAATTGCTTGGTGTGTGGGAGACAGATCTGCGTTTTCTTCCACATGAGACCCCATTTCTCAGGGCCAGGCTCTCTCCTTGGGGATCCTGGTGACATAGGCAGTGCTGTGGCCATGTAGATACACAGTGACGATTTCCACCACTGGACAGTCACCTTGAGCACCTGTGATGGAAGGTTTGAGGGGTCCAGGCTGGCATTCCTGTGTGGAAGACGTGTGTGTGACATGAGTTTGTGGAGACAGGCCAGGATCACTGCAGAGGACCTGTGTGTGATGTGATTTTATAGAACCAGCAGTCACCACCTGACATTTCTCCACACAGAGAGGAGGCACCAGGTGGGGGGGCCAGGATCCAGGGGGACAGGAGAGGGAGATGCCCCAGAGGCCCCCATGGCTCCACGCCTCTTCTGCAGTAAAACATCCAAAGAGCCACAGAAAAAGGAATAAACAATGACTCCGGGTAGCCTCAGGGCCCCAGTGTTTCAACTGCTAATAAAAGTCCAAAGGTCCAGTGCTAACAAAGGCTTCACAGAAGGCCCTGGCGGTGCATAAAGACAGCAGCTGAGGAGGCCTCAGGCATGCAGGCTGCTCTGGGCACGGAGGGCTGCACAGTCAGGGGCCGCTCCAAGTGCAGGGCTTCAATTTAGTTGTTTGGCCTCTGGTTTCCTTGAAGTCAGCCTGGCCTCACGCCCTGCGTGGATGAGAGGACGAACCTTGGGATTGCAGAGGTGCCTGGGAGAGCTTTGTGGAGCACAGCTCGTCTCGGAAGCCAGAGGTTCACCACCATGAAGAGCTACGTCTGGCGGACACTTCACAGAGAGCCTCACATTAATACGTTCCCGTCAGACAGCTGCCCGCTTGGTGGGACACACACTTAGGAAGAAGAGTTTGGTTTGTGTGGGTTTTTGTGGTGTTGGAGTTTTTTTCCGTCTGGAAGCAGGTGTGACTCCTCACTGTGGCCCGGGAGTGAAGCGGCAGCTCCCTCATGAAGACCCATGGTCCCTGTACCCCAGCTACGCTGTGACATCATTGTCATTCCTGTCCCCCAGGTGACGGAAGTGAAGCCAGAGACCCGATGCAGAGCCCTGAGTGGTACCCGAGCCTCAGACTCCTAACTCCCAGACCTGTGGGTGACCACCTGCCCCAAAGCTGTGGACCACGCACTTCTAAATAAGACAGGACGTCCCCTCTTCGTGATGAGGTCTGCATGTAGACAGGCCTTGGATCCACAAATGAAGGAGATGTTAGTGTAAGTTCCCATGACCAGGTGCTGGAGACCAGTGAGACAGACACAGGAGGGTCTGCTCACAGGAAGGACTCAACTGGGCTCCCTACAGTGGCCTTCTCCCTCCCCAACTGGGACTAAAGCCGGGGGGGGCGGGGCGGGGAGGGCAACGGGACTACTTCCCTCCTGCGCCCCTGATGAAACCTCTCCAGCGGGTATGTGTGCCATCTCCTATATGTGTGAGTCCTGAGTCTACAGAGGGCCAGTGGTCCTGCCTGCCCCATCCCTGAGGGCAGTGCCCTCTCACCTGGAAGGCACCTTGGGCACCCTTTCCTGAGGGTCTACAAGCAGTGATGCTGGGGGCCTGGAGTGAGAGGTCAGAGAGGCCATTTAGAGAGTTGTCCGCTGGAAGCAGCCTCTTCCACTTGTCACAATGGCCAGACCTTCATTGCAGCCTCGCCTGACCCTGATCTCAACCACCATGTCTTCCTCTCTAAGCCTCCCCCAGCCTTCTCCAGCTTTCTCCTGTCTGCCCCAGTCTACTCATCTCCCTTCATCCTCCGCCAGCCTCCTCCAGCCTTCTCAAGTCTTCCTCAGCCTCCTCTAGTCTCCCCAGCACCTCCAGACTCCCCCAGCCTCCCCAGCTTCCCCAGCCTCCTCTAGTCTCTCTCACCCTCCTCTAGCCTCCCCCAGCTTCCCACATTCTCCTTCAGCCTCCCCCAGCCTCCCTCAGACTTTTAAGTCTTGCCCAGATCCATTACTGAAGCGTCATTGATGCCTCACCCAGCCTCCTCATTCTCTGTCCTTGCATTCTACTTGCCCCTGCAAAGATCAAGAGTCCTCAAGTTCATGGCTAGTGCTGCTCTTGCCCCAGATGCACACCAACCCCTTCCTGCTGCTTCTAGGCTTGAACCTGGCTCTTCAGACACTCAGAGCCCCACCTTGGTATGGGGCAAGCCCAGAGATTACCCCGGGGCCTCTCTATTTGATTAACTGATCTTATCAATTTCCCAAATCTTCATTACAAAGCCGTGAATGTGGTGCAGTGGGTTAAGCACTCAGATGCTAAGTGAAAAGTTTGCACCACCAGCTGCTCCGCTGGAGAAAGGGGTAGCGTCTGCATCTAGAAAGACGACAGCCTGGAAAGCCTGTGGGCAGCTCTGCTCTGTCCTGGGGGGCTGCGCTGAGTTAGAATCAACCCAGCAACAGCAGAATAACTTCTCAATGTGGCACCCCTCCCAAGTTATCAGATCTGAGAAGAGCTCACGTACAGAGTCCCGCCTTCAGAGACCCAGGAAATACCACGTCCCAGCTCAGGGGACAGCGAGGTGTCCCATCAAGTCAGCCGAGCACAGCTGGGCCCTGGAGACTGGATGGTCAGGACTGTGCTGACCTTGAGTCTCTGACAAGGTCATCCCACAAGGACAGCCAAGTCCCCTCGCATTGTTCTCAGACTCCCCACGCACCCCTGCTCAGGAAGCTCAGCAGAAAAGACTCTCCCCAGTTGTGCCCAGGCCTCCAGGCTGCAGGCACGGCGCCCGGGTCTCAGTCCAGGTCCAGGGGTGGGTGCCCAGTCCCTGGACAGCATCCTCCGTGCCACCATTCGCTCTCCATGCAGCCTCCTTGCTCCCCAGGCTGCACTGTGCCTGCACTCCCAGAAGTCCCCACACCACTGCAGCCCCAGTTTTGATCACTGGTGCCCTGTCACATGAAAAGCTTCTTGAGGAAATGTGAAAGGAGAGGTGGGGGCCATATGCACAGTGGAGAGAGCTACAGAGTGGAATGAGCAAGGGGACCTCTTCTTACTCTCTGGGAGAAGGAAAAGGGTGAATCATAGGTGGTGAGTGGTGGGCGAGCTGTGCAGGAGTGGGGCAGGGGAGGTGGCTGGGTGCGCTGGGGACATGTGAGTGCACTGAGACAGGACAGGAGCAGGGTTAAGAGGAAGCCTGGCTGAGTCTCTCAGACCTGGGACTTTGCGGCTAAGGCTGAGGACTGGGTGGAACAGAGGCGCTGAGCTTCCTTCCCTGACAGCAAGGGTGGACAGGGTGGCAAGCAGGGTCTTTCACAGTCTCTCTCCAGACCTCTACAGCCTCCTGTACCGGCACAGCCAGCAGGAGGATGCATGTCGGCTTCGGGAACAGAGGTTCACAGCACAGCCGAGTCCTTACCACCACACCGAGGAATCAGACATAATCCTGTCTGAAATGACAGATGAGGACAGTGCTACAGGAGAGTGGAGGGGGACCTGGAGTGGGGTGCAGGTAGACTCACCTGTACTCCATCCCATCCAGAAGCAGGACTTGACATCAATGGCTGAGATGCAGGCTTCAACCCTTGGGGTGGGCTGCGGGAGCAAAGGACCCTCTCAATTCCTGCTGCAGGTGCTGCCCCAGCCTGGATGTAGACAGCCCAAACCAGGTATGTGTGAGCCGCCTGCCAAGTCCCCCTCTCTTCCTTCTCCTCTGTCAGCGGAGAGGCCCCAGCTCTGTGGTTTTGGTGGCAGCTCTGACAGTGTCACCTTAGGAGGTGATGCTCTGGTCCCCAGGGCAGCTGCCTCCTGGGGTGTGGGCACATCCCAGTCAGAGAGAGAGAGAGCTCCAGGGAGCAGGCAGTCACCTGAGTCCATAGGCCTTGGGATTGTTCTTTCTCACCTTCTCTTGTCCCTCCCAGGATGCCCAGGGCTGAGCAGCCCAGGAGCCCAGGGAAGGGACAAGAAAACAAGGTGGGCAAGGATCCTTCACAGACACCCCAGAGACAAAGAGCTGAGTTCTCCTGCTCCTAAGTTCTTGGAGGGAAACCTGAACCTCACCGCCTGCTGTTTCTCATATCTGAGAGTGGGAAGAATGTTAACATTGCAAAGACGTGCCTATGGGGAAGAAAGAAACCACCAGGACCTGTGCATCAAGGCACTGTGTGTTTGTCATGTGAGTGGAGAGTTACACCTACTCCTCACCTAGTGACTCTCTCATTATCTAACATCTACCATTTATGAGAGTGAGAAATATATTTCAATGACCTGAAAAGCCAGGGAAGGGCCCACGTGTTTTGAGTGACAGAACGCATCCCTCCCAAAACACTTGCCCCCTCACATCACACTCCTGTCTTCAGCCTTCAATGGAAATAAAATTTAAAAAGAGAACTAAGGCCCAGGCACTGGGACCTGAGGACATCAACCTGCATTGATGCCCTGCACGATGCTAAATCTTGACCAAATCATCCCAGTGGAGCTACAGCTTCCAATGACTCTCTACAAGAAGCAGAGGGCAGAGACAGGATGCACAGCACTCCACTCACCAGATTCCCACAGGCAAGATCCACTGTCAATACACTTGAGGGCTCTGGGGATGGTTCTGCACATAAGACACACAGCCCAGGTTTTGAGGAAGCAGAGGTTCTATCAGGAGGCTCACTGATGGGGAAAACCACCAGTAATGAAGACTGCCACGAGAGTTTCCCCACCTTCCCTTCCACCAAGGAAAGAGAAAGAAGCCTGAGGCTCAGGAGTCAAGTCTTTCAAATGGCCCAAAATGAGAATCTTTGCTAAATGTCTCATTGGGTGCTGGTGACCCCCACTACATAATTTTGGAAATATTTAAGACTTCGTCTCTTCCTGTCAAGCCAGGAATCTTGATATCTATGAGTCATAAAAGGTTCTCCTGCAATAAATAGAACCAGTTCTGCAAATAACAAGGATTCATATCCTAGTTAAGTCTGTTGTTGTTGTTATGTGCCGTTGAGTTGCCAGGGACTCATAGCAACCCTATGTACAATAGCCTTAAACTCTGCCCTATCCTGTGCCAATCTCACCATATCCAACACACCTGCCCCCGTTATTACCCCAGTCACTGAATCAATCCATCTCATTGAGGGTCTTCCTCTCCTGCGTTGACCCTCCACCCTCCCAAGCATGACGTCCCTCTCCAAGGACTGGTCCCTCCTTTCAAGATGTCCAGAGTATGTCAGACGAAGCTTCAGTCTACAGTAGATAGTAAAGTGAGGAAATCCAGCTTGCACAGCTGTGCGGGAGACACAATGGCATTAGCACAGGTAATCACTAGCTTCTTGCTTCCCTTTATTCTTCAATTCAAAACACTTTTCATTCGTTCCTCCTTTCTTGGTCCCTAAGTCATATCTTTCAGATCTTTTGCCTCCATAACCCTATAACACACAGTTCATTTAGCCCAATAATCTGCTCGTTTACGGGAGTATCATATCTATAATACATTGTTGCTGTGTGTCATCGAGTTGGAACCAACCCAGAGCTGACCTTAGAGCCGGTTTTCAGAGCTAGTAAATAGCATGAGAGAGTACCCATCCTTCTCCTGCTGAGCAGCTGGTGGATTTGAACCATGTGCTTTGGGGATTGCAATGTAGCCTCTTACCTCTAGGCCACCAGACCGTACACGTAAGGCACATGTTTGAATGTTAGCGCAGAAAGGCAACAGAAAAGTCCTCAAAGCCAGTGGGGTGAAAGCATGATTAGCAGAGAGCCTTGGGATTTATCTGCTGAGATGTTTTGGCTATCCACCAGCCTGCTCTGAGGGGATACTTGGTGCGTGAGTGAAGGTAGAATTACCCCAGGTACACGGAGCAATCAGCCAGTGAGAGGTTCCGTGAATGGGGACAGTGCCTGCATTCTGACCCTCACGGGGCTAATTACTCTCTCCCTGTAGACCAAGAAACTAAAGAAATAAGCAAAAAGCAATTTTCTTTTCTGAAGTGAAGACAAATTTACTTATTCCCTTTTTTGGAAATGGTAATCTTTCCCTTTTCCTTCCATCCCTGGTTAGTGCGCGCGCACACACATACGCGCACACACACACTCAGTTTCCATGCACTCTGTTCTATATTCTCCTTCTGCACTTGCTCTTTCACCATGATGATTGGTTTTAGACTCAAGTTTGAGCCATCTGGAGCTTTCGCATGGACAATCCAGGAACAGAGACAAAAATATCAGTATAAGAGAGAAGAGTCTCTCATCACCCAGGACGGCTCTCTAGATAACCTCGAGCACACAGAACCATCTGTTCAAAACTGATATCTGAAGAGCTGTGACAGGAGCAGATGTCTGTGCACTCATATGTGTTTCAGCTTTATTCACAATAGCAAAGGAAAACAAGAGCAAAGGAAAACAACCCATGTATCCATCAATGGATGAATAGACAACTGCGGTATATTCACAGTGAAGTACTATGAAACATTGAAAAGCAATTAAGAATTTGTGAACATTGCATAACATGGATGAATCTGGAGGACATTATGCTGAGTGAAATAAGTCACAAAAACACAAATATTGCCCAAGATCTCTACTATAAAAAGGTAAAGATTTATGCATATAAAATCACTCATATAGTTATCAAGGAGGGGAAATGAAGGGAAAAATTGATAAACATTTATTCATATGGGTGAAGGGAAAAACATTATAGAGTCAGTAGATTATCAGAAAAGAACAGACATTGGAGAGTTCTCTTTTAACTCTCAAATCAAATTAAAAGTCTTCTGGCAGAAGCTTCATTATAATTGTTTCCTTATCATTCTGACCCCAACACCCATGGATCACCCCCTATACACCATACTGAGGCCAACAGAGCCTCTGAGCCCACAAGGCCAATCAGCACATCCCTCAATGGGTCCACCTCTCAGTCAAGACAAGATCTCTTTTCTTCCTATAGAAATAGCACATCTCAACTCCTTCCTCCCCTGGCTTTGCACTGTGTATAAAAATGTGCCAAACTTTTTTCATTATTTTAAAACTTAAACTACTAATGTTATGCCATTTGATCTTCTCTTTAGCACTTAGGACTTAAAAGACACGATCATTAAACCCACTTTAACTCTTATGGAAGTTGGGAAGAAGAAGGAACACACAATTAGTAGGAAATGGTAAATTAATGAGAATTATTAAAAGAGTTAGTAGACGGTTGTTTTGAGAGAGCCACAAAATTAAATTACCACCTGATCAGAATAAAGTGTTCATTAAGAACTTTCCTCATCCCAAACAATTCTCAGAAGATCCCAAAGAAGCAAGGCTTTGAGCCCCACCCCCTCAGCCACGCATTGTCACTCTGCACCCTATTTCTAAAGCAGTGAAGAGTCATTTTTACTTTGCATAACACACTCCGACAGCAGACCTGCTATAGAGGCATCGTGATCCCATAAAAGGGCAATAAACACAAATTACAGAAATACATGTGTCTGACTATTGCTTCCTAGCAAGTAACTGAAACATGTTCAGGAAATACTCTTAGAAATAAATGGGAAACTTCAATAATTTAAGGCAGATTTGGTCTAGGAAATTTAGGTTCGGAAAACAAAAGTGTGAGTTATTGATGGAGTAAGATGAGTGCAATTCTGATTAGATTTACAAGTTCCTTATGTGTATAAAGGGCCTGGTGCTCCCCGTCCCTCCTTACCTGGTGCAACTATAACAGAAACACCACAAGTGAATAGCTTTAACAAGCAGAAATAAATTCACTTGCCATTTAGGAGGCAAAAATTGCAAATTCAGGGAACATATTCCATGGGAGCAGGATGAGCAATCTCCTCCTGTTGGATTAACAGCTTTTGAAAACCTGCTGGAGCATCAGCTATGGACCAGTTCTGACTCCACGGCAAATAAGAACAGCAACATTCTAGGAGAAAGGCGCCTTTATAGTAGAATAGATCACATGTCACCAGCCTAACAAAAAGGCAGTTTGAATTCACCAGCTGCTCCACAGGCATAAGGTAGGTAGTATTCTCAGTAAAGATTTACAGCCTTAGACTTCATGGAGTTGGAATTGACTCAGTGTCAGTGGGTAGTGGGTAGAATCTATCTAGGGAAGACCGTAAGTTGTTCTCTCTCTGTTAGCTCTAGGGAAGACCCTGGTCTCCTTAACCGTGGGGCCAGCATCCCTTGGAGATCATACACCATCTCCATCAATTTTCTGGTGGGTCTAGGAGCTTCTCAGCACAATGACCCCAGATCCAATGGATATGTGTCACTCTCAGGTCATCTTTCTTGATGTCAATAGATCCTTCTTTCCACTTTTATCTCTTGTAAAATAACAGGTGTTATAGGTCACATTTCTAGGAAACTCCTCTTCGTCTGATCAGGACTGTAACTTGAGTACAAGTGTTGCACCCTATCCTATGCTGCCTCATTAACATAATGAAAGTAACTTACTAACATCCTAAATCCTGCCTTATTAACACAGATGTCAGAGTTTGCAGTGCATCATGAATGGAGGATAATTACATCAGATCACATAATGGGAGATGATTACATCATTATGTAATTGTCAAACTACGTAATTACCGAACCACTGAAAATCAAGGGCTAGCCGAGTTGACACATATATGGGGCCACAACTTCCCAACACGCTCACAGTGCCCCCGTTGTACCTGACATGATGGATTACCCATCCAAACACCTCTCCACCCAGCACCTTTCTCCCACTCAGAACAACAATGCATCAGCCATTCACCCTCTTACCTTCTCTCTTACATCCCACAGCCTTTAGAGGTGACTCCTCACACTAATATCAGATTTTTTTTATGCTCAAATATCTGAGTTCAGTTAATTCACACCTTCTTTATATCATCAGGGTGAGATTGTCCAATAAGGCTTATTTGTGCTTACTTACTTATCAGTTGTAAACAACTTCATATTTTTACACCACAACAAAGATTCTGTCACCGGTCTGGCTGTCATCTGTCTCTCTTTCAAGCCCACAGCCCCGTCCTACGGAAGCAAAGCCCATTTTCAAATTGATAGTCGTCCCTGACTATCTACTGGAAAACTCAGTAAGCAAAGCAAAACACATGTGAAATTACTCCCAAGATAAGTAAGTACAAGTAATACTGTTTACCTTGCTAATTGGGTAATTCGTCTCTATCTACCATCTTTTGACTGTCAAACTTAAATAACCCAAGGCAACACCAAGATATATAAGGTATATATAGCAACGTGTTCAGTAAGAAAAAAGATACGAAATTTATCTTAGAAAAAGTATGCACTGTTTCTGATTACCAGTTTTGACTCACAGTGACCGGATGTGACAGAACAGATCTTCTCCGTAAGGTTTCCTCAGCTTGGGAGAATGCGGACAGTCTCCTCCCATTCACAGATTCAGAAAGCTGTTGGGGGTTCCTATGAGTCGAAACCAACGTGGTGGTAGTGAATGGGTGGGTAAACTCCCGCAGAGAAAGGAGCTCTGGTGGCATAATGTACAATGTATTGGGCTGTAGCTGAATCCACCAGCTACTCCAAAACTAGTGACTGATCAGTGAGTTTTTGGTTTTTATAATCTAGCTACACAAAGAAGATCAAAAATTATGATTTTAAAATCATAAATTACCAATCAAATTAGAACTGTTGTTGTTAGGTGTCATGAAGTTGAATACAACTCAAGCAACCCTACGAACAAAAGATCTAAACCCTGTTCTATCCTGTACCATCCTCACACTTCTTGATACACAGAGCCCATTGCAGCAGATATCATGTCAGTCCACCTGGTCAAGGGTCTTTCTCTACTTCACCAACCTTCCAATCTTCCCAGCATCATGTCCTTCTCCAAGGAACAACCCCTCCTAGCAACATGCCTGAAGTATGTGAGGCAAAGCCTCATCCTTTTTACCTCCAAAGATCACTCTGGCTGCACCCTCTCCATGACATATCTGTTTGTTCTTTTGGTAGTCTGTGGAATGCTCAATGCTCTTCTCCAACACCACAACTAAAAGACATCAATTCTTCTGTCATCCTTAGTCATTGTCCAGCTCTCAAATGTACAGCAAGTGATTAGGAAGACTATAGCCTGAATCAGATCCACCTTAATCCTCAAACTAACATCATTACTCAATAATTTGGAAAGGCCCCTAACTGCAGATTTTCCCAGTGCAGCGTGTCTCCTTATTTCTTGACTACTGGTAACAAGGATGTTAACTGTGGATCCAAGCAAGATGAAGCTGTTGACAGTTTCAATCTCTCCTCCATCCATCATGATGTTACCTACTGGTCCAGTGGTAAGAATCTGTTTTCTTGACATTGAGATGCAATCCACACCAAAGGCTGCATTCCTTGATCTTCTGCAACAAATGCTTCAAGTCCCTCACTTTCAGCAAGCAAAGTTGTGTCATCTGCATAAGGCAGCTTATTGATGAGTCTCCCTCCACTCCTAATGACACATTCCTCTTCAAAGAGTCAAGCTTCTTGAATAATTTGCTCAACACACAGATTAAATAGGTATGAAGAAAGAATACAACTCTGACACACTCCCTTCTCAATTTTAAATCATGCAGTGTTCCCCTGCTCTGTTCTTACAACAGCCATGGTCCAGGTAGAGGTCTCACATGTTGTTGCTGTTATGTGCCGTCGAGTTGCCTGTGACTCATAGTGAACCTATGTACAACAGCCCTAAACACTGCTCTATCTTATGCCAATAGCACTGTCTCCAACACACCCACCACTATTACCCCAGTCACTGAATCAATCCACCTCATAGAAGGTCATCCTCTCCTGCGCTGTCCCTCCACTCTCCCAAGCATGACATTTTTCTCCAAGGACTGGTCCCTCTTTGCAACATGTCCAAAGTATGTCAGGCGAAGCTTCAGAATCCTTGCCTCTAAGGAGCAGCCTGGTATAACCCTCACTGGGATGAACCTGTTCATTTACTTAGCAGTCCATGGTACATTCAATACTCTTCTCCAGCACCACAGCTGAAAGGCATCAATCCTTCTATCCTCCCTAGTCATTGTCTAGCTCTCTGACACAAAGCAAGTGATTGCAAAGACTATGGCCTGTATCAACTGCACCTTAGTCTCCAGAGTGACACCATTGCTCTTCAGTACTTTGGAGAATTCCCTAACAGCCGACTTTCCCATTGCAATATGTCTTTTAATTTCCTGGCTGCTGGTGCCAAGAGTGTTGACTGTGGAGCCAAGCACAAATAAGTGCTCTGGAACTTCCATTCTCAATGCCAGCCACAACTTGTTATGATCCACACAGTTAAATGTCTTTGCATAGTCAATAAAGTATAAATAGACATTCTTCTGGTATTCTTTACTTCCAGTCAGGATCCATCTGATATCAGCAATTAAATCCATGGTGCCACGGCCTCTTCTAAATCCTGCTTAAACTTCTGGCAGTCCCCTGCCCGATTACTGCTCTAGCTGTTTTTTAATGATCTTCAACTGTCTTTTGCTTGCATGTGATATTAATGATATTATTCAATAGTGTTCTCGTTCATTTGGATCTCCTTTCTTGGGATGGGGAACAAATACAGATCTCTTCCAATCCGTTGACCAGACAGCTGTCCTTCAAATTTCCCGGTAAGCACATCCAAGGCTGCATCTGTTAATTGAAACAAGTCAATTGGTAACCCATCGATTACTGGGGACTTACCTACTTTTTGTCAATGCCTTCAATGCAGCTTCTACTTCCTCCTTCATTACAATTGGCTTCTATGAATATACTTCCTAAAATTTTTCAGTGTCAGTCAGTTCCTTCTGGCACAGTGATTCTGTGTATTTCCTCCATCTTCTTTTGATGTTTTCTGGATCATTCAATATATTGCTCGTAGTATCTTTCAGTATTGAGACACGGGGCTTAAATTTGTTTTTCAGTTTTCTCAGCTTGAGAAATGCCGACAAGTTCTTCCCTTTTTACTCTCAATTCCAACTCTCTGTACATTCTATTATAATGCTTTGCTTTGTCCTCCTGAGCTGCCCTTTGAAATTTTCTGTTCAGCCCTTTTCCTTTGTTTTGGCTTCTCGATGCTCCAGGGCCATTTTTAGAGTCTCTTCTAACATCCATTTTTATATTTTCTTTCTCCTGTTTTTGTAATGATATTTTGCTTTCTTCATGGGTGATATCCTTGATATCATCCCATAACTCATCTGGTCTTCCATCATCAGTGTTCAACGCCTCAGACCTACTTCTAAAATGATCTTAAAATTCAGATGGAACTGATTCAAGATCCTATCTTGGTTTCTGTGGACTTATTTTAACTTTCCGCTGCCTCAATTTGAACTTGCACATGACTACTTGATGGTCTGACTCACAGCCCACACAGAGCCTAGTTTTCACTGTTGATGTTGAGTTTCTCCTATGATTTCTTCCACAAATGTATGTAGTCAATATGATTACTATGCAGCCCATCAAGGGAGAGCAATGTGTAAAGCTGTTGTTCGTGTCTTTTTTTTAAAAAAAAGGTATTTGCAGCGAATAAATCATTGTAAATACAAAATTAGAAATGGCAAAGAATGATTGAGAATCTGGCTTGTGATCGTTATTAGGTGTCATCAAGTTGACCACTCCTCGTGACCCTGTGAACAGATCTGAACTTTGCCATTCCGGCTCTGTGATCTGTCCTGCCCCAGCTGATTGTGGCAGTCACCGTGTCAATCCCTATCATTGAGGGTCCTCCTCTCTTTCTCTGGCCCTCCACCTTTCCCAGCACGGTGTTCTCTCCAAGGGCTGGTTCCTCCTGAAAATATACCTTAAGCAAGCAAGATGTAGTTGTCCCATCCTTGCCTCCAAGGAGCACAATGGGTGGACTTTCTCCAAGACAGACTTGTTCATTCTTGTGGCAGCCTGTGGTTAATTGAATACTCTTCATCAACACCAAAATTAAAAGGTACCCAATCTTTTATAGTCCTCATTCATTGTCCAACATCCAGATGCATAAAAAAGCAATTGAAAATACCATAGCCCTAACAGCACATCAGCAGAGAACTGCCAGAGTCCAGGCTCGGTTTAGAAGGGGTCGTGGTACTAGGGATATTGTAGCTGATGTTAGATGGATCTTAGCTGAAAGCAGAGAATA
>NW_006399805.1:12123034-12175925 GCF_000299155.1 Elephantulus edwardii
GGAGTCTCAGCATCTTAGGCCACTGGAAGGTGGGTGACGTGCGGATCTTCTTTTTTTTGTGCCTGTGGATGCCCTTCAGGACGCCTCCTTGACCTTTAATGCCTTTGCTTTGGCTTCAGTTTTGGGAGCGACAGGGGCTTCCTTCTTCACTTTCGGTGCCATCTTTGTAGCACTCTTTAGTTTTAAAGAGGTCCTTGAGAGTAGATTTCCCCAATGCAACACAACACATCTTTTCGTTTCTTGACAGATATTACTGTGGGTATTGATTGTAGAGCCAAGCAAAATGAAGTGGACTATGCTCTGCTTCTCCACCTATTATGATATTGCCTGTCGGTCCACTTGTGAGAATTTTTACTCCCTTGATGTTGAAATGCAATCGATAGTGAAGGCTGTAGTTGTTCATTTTCTTTAGTAAGTACCTTACGTCTTCTTCAGTTTTTTTTAAGCAAGGTCTTATTATCTGAATAACATGGATTGTTGATGAGTCTTCCTCCAGTCCCGATATCACATTTTTCTTCACTGAGTCTAGCTTCATGAATAATTTGCCCAGTATACAGATTGAATCCGTATGGAGGAAGGATACAGCCCTGATGCACCATTCCTGACTTTAAACCGTGCATTGTCCTTTGCTCTATTTAGATGACAGCTTCTTGGTCTAGGTATAGGTTTTGAATGAGCATGATTAAGTCTTCTGGGATTCCTAGTCTTTTCTATATTAACCCTAGTTTGTTATGATCCACACAGCCAAATGCCTTTGCACAGTCAATAAATTGTGAATCCCAGTAAAATGAAGTCATTGACGGCCTCCATTTCATCCCCCCATCTATCATGATACTGTCTATCGGTCCGGTGGTGATGATTTATGTTTTCTTGGCATTGAGATGCAATCCATACTGAAGGCTGTGATGCTTAACCCTCTTCAGCAGGTGCTTTGAGGTCTCCTCACTTTCATCAAGAAAGATTGTGTGATTCACATGATGAAGGTTATTGATGAGTTTTCCTCCAATCTTGACACCACATTATTCTTCTTAGGGACATTCCTAATTACTTTGTAGCTTGGATATCTGTATTCTTGATTGTTTATTATTGTTCTAAATAGTACAGCACTTGTCTGTCAATTTGTTGAAAGCTGTGTCATCAGTGTATCAAATGCCAGAGAGCCACCCGTGGTGGACAGGTTTTGATAGAGCTGCCAAATTAAGACAGACTAGGAAGCAGGATGGGCCATCCACGTCTGCAATAACTGGCCTCTGAAAACTGTATGAACAATAAAGGAACATGGGTAGGTATAGTGTGAGAGGTAGAGACCAGATTGGAAGTCAATCAAAATGAGGAGAAACAACTGCAAACACCCTTTAATATTCGGAACATGGAATATGGAGCGTATGAATGTTGGATCGGCTACTAGAGAGGTGCAAATCAAAACAACAATGGAATATGATCTCAACCCAGAAACAGCAGTAAAGTTCAGTAAGTCTGTAAATAAATTCTGGCAAGGATGTGGAAAGATTGAAGGTCTCATATATTGCTTACAAGAACGTGAAATGGTGCAACAACAATGACAAATGTCCTGCAATCTTCCTACCAGGTATATATCCTAAGGAATCAGAGCTGTCACACAGTCAGATACATGCACACCTCTGTTCATTTCACGGAGCTCTGGTGGCGTAGTGGTTCAACGCTGTACTGCAATCCCGAAGGTGCACAGTTCCCATCCACCAGCTGCTCCGAGGGGAAAGGATAGGGAATCTCCTCCCATTAACCGTCCCAGAAAAGCCGCTGGAGGGTCAGCTATGAGTCACTTTCGACTCAGTGGTACACAACAATGTTCATTTCAGCATTATTTACAATAACAAAGAGACCCATACAAGTCAAGAGTTATCAATGGACAAATAGTTAAAGAAACTGAGATTTGTTCACCCAATAAAGTACTACGCAACATTAAAAAAAACCATAAAATTTCTAAAACATTATATAAGATGGATGAATTTAGAGGACATTATCCTGAGTGAAATAAGTCAATTACAAATTACTAATGTCATAAAAGAATAGTATTATAAAAAGCTAAGGAAAGGTTTGTCCTGGAGAGGGTGAAGCCAGAATGTTCCCTGGAGTTAAGGATTCTGAAGCTTCGTCTGACATACTTTGGACATGTTGCAAGGAGGGACTGGTCCTTGGAGAGGGACATCATGCTTGGGAGGGTGGAGGGACAGCGCAGGAGGGGAAGACCCTCTATGAGATGGATCAATTCTGTGATTGAGGTGATGAGAGTGAGTGTGTCGGAGACAGTGAGGTTGGCACAGGATAAAGCAGGGTTAAGGGCTCTTGTACATAGGATTGTTATGAATCACAAGCTACTCGATGGCACATAACAACAACAACAAAGGAAAGATTTACACACAGATACGATCATTCCTGATGTTTATCAGGGATGGGAAAAGAGTAAGAGGAGCGTAAGAGTTAGTCACTGTATGTTCTTGTTGTTGTTGGGTGTTGTCAAGTATGATTTGGAGCAACCTGATGAAAAACAGACCCTCTCCTATGCTGTGCCATCTTTATTATCTCTGATCGACTTGAACCCACTGTTGTATTTATTGTGTCAGTATATCTCATTGGGGGTCTTCCTCCCTTTTTTATCTAGGTATAGGCTATGTATGAGCACAATTAAGTGTTGTGGGGTTCCCATTCTTCTCAATGTTAGCATAGTTTGTCATGATCCACGCAATCAAAAGTCTTTGCATACTCAATAAAACACAGACATTCTTCTGGTATTCTCTGGTTGGCTAGGATCCATCTGACATAAGCAATGATATCTTGGGTTTCATGACCTCTTCTAAACCTAGCTTCAACTTCTGGAAGTTCCCTGACAATGTACTATTCTACTCATTTTTAGATGATCTTCAGCAACATTTTGCTTTTATAGAATATTAATGAAATTGATGGATAATTTTCACATTGTGTTGGACTGCCCTTCTTGGGAATGGAAATAAATATGGATGTCTTCCAATCAGTTGACCAGGCAGCTGTCCTCCAAACTTCCTGGAATATTCTGGAGCAAAAGGTCATTACAAAGATAAACCCAAAATGGATGTCAGAAGAAATGGTGACAATTGCCTTCGAGCATCGAGAAGTCAAAACAAAAGGAAGAGATGCTGAAATAAAAGAGCTGAATAGTAAACGGGAAAGATCGGTGTGAAAAACAATATATACAAACTTTGTAAGTAAACCAGTATAAAATAAAAATTGTATTTACATTTAAAAAAGAGCTGAATAGAAGATTTCAAAGGGCACCTCAAGAAGAAAAAGCAAAGTAGCATAATGAAAAGTGCAAAGTGCAAGAGCTGGAAAATGAAAGGGGAAGAACTCGCTCAGCATTTCTTGAGATGAAAGAACTGAAGAAGAAATTCAAGCCTCTACTTGTAGTATTGAACAACAAGCCTCTGGAAACTCTATGAACTTAGAGAAACGACGATAGTTACAGAAAGGCTTCAGGTCTTTTGTTCATAGGGTCGTTATGAGTCGTGCTCGACTCAACGGCAATCAACAGCAAAAACAGTCACAGTACTAAGAGATTCAAAATTTTGAATGATACAGGAAGGATCAAAGGAAGATGAAATGAATACACCGAATCACTTTGCCAAAAAGAGTTGATCCACACTGAAAAATGTCAGGAAGTACCATATGATCAAGAGTCAATGGTAACGAAGAAGTTTAAGCTGCGTTGAAGACACTGGCAAAATATAGGGTCCCAAGATGAGACACAAATTTTCAGTCAGTATGTAATAGACATTTATTAGGAAGGAGGAGAGGAAGATCCTCGATGAGATGGATCGATTCTGTGATTGGGGGTGGTGTGTGGAGCAAGTGTGTCGGAGACGGTGAGGTTGGCACAAGATAGAGAAGGATTTAACGTTCTTGTACATAGATTCATAATGAGTTGCAAGCGTCTCGACGGCACATAACAACAACAAAAATGGGAGACACAATCCACAATGAAAGGATAGTCAGTGTCTGTCAGTATCTAAAGAAAGGTGGGGAACAGGGAGGAAGGTATAGAAGGAAATCAGAATACCGGGTCAAGTGTGCTTTAACTGTGGAAGCTGAAATGAATGTCATAATGCTATAGAACAAAATGCATATTGGAATGAAAAATTAACATGCTGTGTGATTTTCACTCAAGCTACAACAACAACAAAAATTTTTAAAGTTAAGCTACAGACTAGAAAATATTTGTACTTATGTACCTAAAAAAGCACTTGTAAGTATAATACTGAAGAAAAACTCTGGAAAAAAAAATCCAGTTACAAAACAGGACCAGAAAATCCATGAAGAGATATTTCACCAAAGAAGGCGTACAGCTGGAGGGAGGAAACATACATGAGTCGCTGTTGAATGTTATCAGTCACTGGGGAGATGCATGCCCGAATCCCAAGGACTGCAGGAGGCAGCTACTATCAGAATGTCTAAGCTAAGGCTTAGGAGAATGCAGGGAAATGGCTGGAAAGGTAGCAGGGTTCAGTCACTGTGGAAAATATTTTGGTAGATTCCCAGAAGAATAAACATGCAATGGTCACATGATGCAGCAATTGCTCCCCTGGGCATTTTTCCCAGAGAAATACAGACTTGAATTTGCACAGAAGCATACACATAAATATTTTTATAGTAGCTTTATTTTTAACAGGCAGAAACTGGAAATAATGTGAAGGTCCTTCAGCGGGTTAGACAAACTTTCATTTACAAATACCAGAGATTATTACTCAGCAGTAGAAAATTAATGACTTGTTGATACATACAACTGGCTGAGCGGTCCAAGAATTAGGCTGCGGGGGATTAAAAGCCAATTCCCAAAGGGTTTATATTATACGAGTCTCTCTACTTAGCATCTTTAAGATGCCAAAATAAAATGGAAAACAGATTAACATCTATGTCAATTTCCTATTGTAACTTTGTCCTGTACTTTTGGACGATGTCACCATTGGGGAAGCCTGGGCTAATGGGATCGTGGGAACTTTGTGTGTTATTCCTTACAACTTCATGTGAGCCTGTAATGATTTCAAAGAATAAAGGAAATACACTTTTTTGTACATTATTTATAACGTGTTACAGGGACCTCTGGTGGCTTAGTGATAAGGAGTTGTGCTGCCAACATAAAGGTACAGGGTTTGAATCCAACGGCTGTTCCTTGGGAGAAAGAGGGGCAATCTCTCCTTCAAATCCACTTGAGAGTCAACTGTAAATTGGTTCTGAGTTGATGTTACACAGCAGCAATTTCACAATGTATTACAAGTGATATTAGTTATAAATATTACAATGTGTTACACTATACCAAGTATTACACATAAACATTGTACTACATCCTTAGCCCTTACTATAAAGAGCCCTCTGATGCAATGGTTAAAACATTCAGAGACTAAACAAAATAGAAGACTGATGAGTGGTTGAAATCCACTGGTCACTGCCTCCCAGAAGGAAGAAGAGGTCATCGCAGCCTTGAATACCCTGAAGCAGTTCTCCTCTGTCCTATTAGGTCTCAGGTGAGTTGGATTGTATTTGGCAGGAGTACAGTTAGGTTGAGATATTGTTGTAAACCGGATGCAGAAACGAAACAAGGACACTGGGAAATGAATTCTGAAAAAGAGGGAAGGCTGAGGCAGAGGTCCTCCCACAGCTGAGCACTGTGAAAAAGCCCCTCTTCTTAGTCTCTCTATGGTTTTTATTTCGTTTAAGCCAATCCTCCTAAAAAAGTTCACTCTCCGGAGACTATATTTTCCTTATACTTAAGTGTTGCCAACATAACAATGGGTAAGCTTAATCTTTAAACTAAGACCAAAGTTCAGACACGGCATCTCCTCAGGTGGGAAGCTGTGCGGAATTCTCTGTTTGCAGAGAGTGTCTGGTCTGTGCTCTCAGCTGTGGCCCCTCGGCTGTCACTATAATGGGGAATCCACAAGATGCCATTATACACAAAGTTTTTATATTAAAGAATCAGTATATGTTTTTTAAGAAAAGTGTTCAAGAAAGTGGACACTCAAACCTGCACAGTGGAGCCTGCTGGTGGGGAGGGGATTCAGAGTGGAGAATGAGGACACAAGTGTTTTGTCAGTAGACACTCACGCACTCATAGCGGACCCTCCAGAGTTCAAGACTGTATGTCACACAAGAAGAGATTGACCATCTTTTTCTGGAGCAGCCCCTGGTGGATTCAGACCCCCAGAGAGGCATACCTTTAGGCTAGCAGCAAAATGCCCAATGGATTACCACACCTTTGCTAACAGAAGGGAATGTTTTAAATTTCAATTAAAAGACATACTCGATCGAGCTGGTCATCTCTGGCTTTTGACAGTAGTCGTGAGAATAGCACAGACTCCATTGCCCCCTAATGAGCAATCCCAAGGTCACAGGTGAGGGTCTAAAGCATCCCTTTATGTAATGACGTCTCCATGATGCCCATGGAGGCCCAGCTACAGACATCACATATTTGGCTCAACGAAGTGTGCAAATGGGTTTCTGACACCAGTGTCAGATTCTCAGGAGTCATCTGAGGCTCGCTGATCACTGTTCATGGAGACAACGGTCTGGCCATAGCAACGGCCTACTCTACCTTTCAACACCCCATGGGTGGGGTGGTTTCACGGACTGGCTTCTTTTGATTGTTGGAGTCATTAATTTGCAAAGGTATGTGACCATTAAAAAGCAGCACAGCATCAGGTGGACGGACTACTTACCTCACCACTTTTATGTGCTTTTGGCCTCGTATTAAATTCTTTGTGAAATCATGCTGTCAAAAGGCAGAAGAGGATAAAGTCGGCAAGAGTTTCATGGAGACAGAGAGGAAACCTCTAGGAAACCGTAGATCCAATTTTGAGATCATCTACTCTATTCTCAGGTGTGAGAAGATAGAAAGGTGGCAAAACCAGACCTAGTTAATCAGTACGGACATGTTCAGTTAACAAAGTTCCACCAAGCAAGTGCTAAATGTGGGGAACAAGCAGGTCACTCTGGGAGGACTCCTCAGCTCTAGGGAGACCTACGTTTGATTTCCAACAATGCTCTGCGTCCACAGCCCCCACCAGCCTTCAGTGAGACCTGAGTAGGACGCTGAGGATGTTCCAACAGAGCTTCCAGGCTGGGACGGCCTCAGAAGAAAGGACTCAGTGGTTTACTCTCAGGTGTCAGCAGGTGAAAATCCTGTGACCAAGCACAGTGTTCTGATTAGAAGCTCGCCATGGACGTGTTGAAGAACCGGGCGGTGTTTGGTTCTGTTCTATGAGGGGGGAGTCAAACCAACATCATCGAAAAACCACCACACACCAAGACACCCTAGAGGCCGGGCCCTGGCGGTGCCATAGCTGAAGGGCTCAGTTGCTAACAGAAAGGTGAGTAGTTCAAACTCACCAGCCATTCGGCTGGAGAAGGACGTTACAATCTGCTTCCATGAAAGTTAAAAAACTAAAAAGCGACACTGTCATTGAGCTGCCCTCCAGCGACCTTTCCAAGGATGTCCACGACACGGGAAGTGAGGTCCGTCATTCTCTCTTGGAGCTGCTAGTGACTCAGACTTCCAGAAGGTACCACCTTTGGGATAGCGCCACAGTGCCCTGTAAACCTCTCCACCAGAGCTTGGAACCCCCCTGAGACCGGCCGTCTGCCCCGAAGGGTCACTGTGAAGCAGAATCCACTAAAAGGCAAGAGATGTGAGGCATTGTTTTACATCTGTGTTAGATGTTGGCTAAAATGTAAATCAGAGATTTCTAAACAGAGATTGATAATCAGAGATTGTATTTATAACCTTCCCCAGTAAGTTCAAACCCACAGAGGAGACAATGAACAAGAAATGACTATTTCTGTGGAAAGTAATAAAGATAGGAGCGAAGATCTTAGGGGCTGTAGGGAAGCCCTGCAGGGTGGCACCCAGATGGCTCCTCACGAAGGAGCAGGCGTGTGAGTGTTGGAGAGTAGAGCAGGGTGTTTTCAGGACTAAGGGACTGGTCTGTGTCCACAGACAGGACATGAGCACCGGTTTTTAGGAGCTCCTCATTGAGAATGTGAGCCCAATCCTGTGAGCAGCCACCCAGGTAACAGCCTGAATGAGGCTGGGAATTGAAAGCACGTGTCTGCACGTCACCTGACCCTGACTGCCTGCATGTTAGTCCTGCAGGAACCCTGGGCATGGTCACCTCCTACGACTCGCCCACCTCCTCTTGTTTCTCCAATGGCTCTGGCTTTGTCCTCTCTCTCCCCATCAGCTCCCACTAGTCTCAAATCAATAAACCCAAGCATAATGCATGGCGACCCCACGTCGCAGGAGAACGGCAGATCTATACTTCATTGGATTTTCCACCCTTTTCTCTGGAAGCTCTGGTGGCTTAGTGGTGAGAAGCTGTGCTGCAATCTCTAAGGCACATGGTTCAAACCCACCAGCTGCTGTGCAGGAGAGCTACGGGCAATCTCCTCCATGTGATTAACTACCTCTGAAAACCTGCTGGAGGGTCAGCTATGGGCTGGTTCAGACTTAATGGCACACAACAATAGCTCATTTCTCTAAAGTGTTCCTTGTTGTTGTTGATTGCCTTCAAGTCGAGCATGACTCATAGTGACCCTATGAACCAAAGGCCTGAGACACCTTTCTATAACTATCGACATTTATCAAAGTTCATAGAGTTTCCAGGGCATGCTGTTAAGGAGGTGGATGCCACACCTGCTTCCAAACCTTCGCATTTTCTGTTACTCATGTGATCTGGAAAAGCTAACCATGGCAGACCACACCCTATCCCCACCTGCACTCACCTCTCTCTCCTTCAGAGCCAGTTCCCTCAACTCTCAGCCAAGACCATGCCTTTGCCTAAGTCTACCCATGCTATTCATCCAGAGATTGGAAGGGGCGCTCTCTATGGCTGGGTTGTTGGCCCAACCTAATATTAGGAGAAAGAGCTAATTAAGAAGCTGGTCTTGACCAGCAAGCACAGGTTAATGCTCTGTCCCAGACATCTCCACCTCCTGAGTCTTCCAAGATCAACACTGGGAACATGCTTCACGTCACCAGTGACTTTTCCCAAGATCACTTGGCACGGCAGCAGCAGGACGCGGATGCTGGTCAGAGCCTCCGGGGACATCACGCGGAGGGAGGTGAAGCCGTGTCACTGCTCGGACGTGCACTTCCGACACCACGCTCTATGCTTGGCCCGTGGCTGAAAGGACTTCTCACCACATGGACACACAGAGGGCATTGGACCAGCCTGCACACACCCGTACTGGGATCCCACTGTGCCCTCTCAGTGCCTGAACTACTGTGGTCCAAGGCACACACAGTCAGTTGACTGCCCCCTCCGAGAGCTCCGCCACATGCACCTGGGGTCATCCTTGGACTGTGGTTCAGTCACTGCCTGCAAGGAGGTATGCACCTTGAGCTGCCCTTGGCTCAGCTGGTGGGCAAGGACAGGGTCCCACTGGCATGGGAAAAGCCAGCCCAACAGTCAAGCAGAGCAGGGCTGGGACACTCGGATAAAGAGGGAGTTATCCACTCGCATTGCTGTTCCATGGCAATCCGGAATTCCCAGTAGGCAGAGTCCTGCCCCAATCCCTCTGGCCTTGTCCGGTTGCTGTTCACACTGGTCAGCTTACAAGGTCAGTCCTTCAGTCCTCTGTGGATCAGGTCTGGCATGTCCTCTCTCCACCCTGCCGCAGGCTTGTAGGACCATGTACACTAGCCCTCTGAGTTCTCGTGCCTCCCTGGGTAGGACCACGGCCAGACCACATGCCCAAAGCCTAGAAAGGAGCAGGATTCTGGTGGGGAGCTCTCCACTTGGACCCCACGTATCTCCTCTGTCCACTTCTGCTACTGGATCCCTGTTCTCCAAGGCCCATATGGTCATGGGTTGAGGGCAAGCATGACTCAGGCCTTCAAAGATTAGACATGCCCTTATTGTCCTGGTCACCTCTAATGAGAGCAGGGCACACCGAGCTCTGCGCTGTGAACAGGAGACTCACGGGAACAGGACGTACTGAAAGCCCGGGGTCCACGAGCAGCAGGCCACGCTGAGAGCACACACACGGACTGCACTGTCTTCCCTACAAGGCTTCACTTCACCTTCCTGTCCACTTGGTCGTCCTGAAAACCCTCCTGCAGTAAACGACCCTCCACTTAGCACTCGGAAAAGGACCTTCAGGCTCCTCCCATGCAATTTCCTGCCTCTGAAAACCCGCTGGAGGGTCAGCTATGATTCGCTTCCAGCTCGACAGCACATAACACCACCTAACACTCAGTGAGTGAGTCAAAAGCCACTACAGAAGGAAGGTGGAAAGTATTGGGTCCAGAACAAATAAGGATTCACTGTATGTGATACAGCCAAACACATGAGGCAGATTACAAATACAGACATGGAAGTTCATGCAAATGGGGGGGAAAAGTTGCTTTAACTTAGTACAGTCAAAAACCTCCCCAAGAGAAGGTATTCCGCCACAGGCTTCCTATTCAACTTCACATTGAGTGAAACGTTTATTATTACAATACAGTCAGTGCTGATCTCATGAAAATAATGAGACTGGGGGCAGAGAGGGTAAAGTGGAAAGAGGAATTTAAGAGATGGGAGAACATGAGCAGTTCTAAAGACCGCAGGTCAGAAGCTGTTCTGGTCGTCACAGTAAAGCGTTCAGCTTGGGAACAAATGCAATCTAGAAGGAATTATCTAGAGATTGGTGGGTGGGATGGAGGGGGGGAGAGTCAGCCAACTCTGATGGGCCATGAGCAGACAAAGTGGGGAGAGCTATTTGAGCAATATGTGGTTTAGATGCAGAAGTCCAAGTGCCAATAGTGATTTGTCCAGACGGCGGCGTCAACACCAGGGCCAGAAGGGCCAAGGCTGTGGATGGACGGCAGGGCTGGAGACAGAGGTATTTCAGCAGCAGGGTGCCTCTTGAAGCAGGGAAGCCTAAGTAAACAAGTCTGTGGAGGAATTGAGGGTAGAGACAGAAAAGGAAAGGACCCTGCAAAAGTGTGGTTGCCTCATTCTGCTATGATGAAGCTTTTGTCTTGCTGTTTCATTTTTTCGTCCATCCTGTCATGGACTTCAGGGAGGAGAGGGGACCAAGTCAGTAAGAGGGCCACCTGTGCCACCCTGAGCTGGATGTCCCCATCTGAGTATTCCGATGGTAATTGTCAGCATTTTGCCCAAAGGAGAGAGAAGTTCTGGACCAAATCATGTCAGTACTGCCCTGGCACCCCAACTCCCAACCCAGGAGTTCCCGGGATTCCCCTATGAGCTGAAAAACTGAGTGGCTAGAAACTGAGTTGTAGTGGAGAGGGGGACCCAGGACATCAGGGCTTCCTGGACTCAAGACTTTTCATGCTGAAACTATTGTTGTGGATGGTGGTCACCCCTGCTGAGGAGGAACAAAGATGACAGCCTGGGGCCAGAGCTCTGTCATCAGCTTTGTTTCTAGATTCTCTGAAGAACCACATCGTGGGGAGCTCTCAGCCCAGGCTGCTTGATATAGGGTTTCTACCAGCAACCACTTCCCAACAGACCAAAGCACCAAGACTTCACTCAGGCAGCACCAGGGTCCTATCTCTGGGAATCCTGTCAAGAAGATGGGTTGGGTGATAGGCTTGGGGCCATGGTTTCTGGTGATTAAAATAGCTGAATGGCAGGCGAGTGAGGACACGGGATCCTGTTGACCAGTGACACAAGGACTTTATTTGGTTTGTAGGATAAAGACGGCACATAACAGGATAAAGAACAGCCTGCTTCTTGCCCTGGGGCACCTCCGGGGTGTGTGTGTGTGTGTGTGTGTGTGTGTGCTTGTGTAGGGTAAGGAAGGACAGTCTGCCTCTTGCCCTGGGGCACCTCTGGGGCACGTGTGTGTGTGTCCTTGTGTGGGTGCTGTTGGCTTTGCAGCAGAGGGCATCTGCAAATGACAAGAGGATGTGGTGGAAGCCAGTCAACTGCCTGGGGCCACTGACCGCCTTGTCCTGCCCCAACCCCAGCTGCCCCACCCAGTGGACAGTGGTTGTTCACCCACGTCCGCCTGGCTGGCCTGCCAGGTCAGAGACGCATCTTCATCCCCAGGCACAAATCCATCTGCTGGTGTCGATTGGGAGGGGCAGTGTAGAGCAGTGGGAAGAGCAGGACCTCTGGCCAGTGGTTTGGCCTTGTCTACTCAGGGGCACTTGTTACACACCTGGACAGGCAGAGGGGGCAGCATGTGCAAAGGCCCGGAGGCTGGAGTGTGTGTGTAAGCACGTTCATGGAGGCGGAGGAAGCCTGAGGTAAACGGCCTAGGATAAGAGAAGGCACAAAGACAGGAGTCGCAGCAGCTGTCCACTGGAGGTGACGGGGTCTCTGGGGCTGCACAGCCTGATGGGAGGAGTTGCCTCGTGTGCTCCCTGGGGCAGCTCGTAGGTCCCAGTCACTGACACTCCAGTCAGCAGTGAAGCATATTCCTTCAGACACATACAAATAGGTAAGCCAGCGTGGACACATGCTTATTTATCCTCGTCTGTACGATGCTGTCGTTGTGTGCCATTCCACAGCTGAGCCAAACTCGAGCAGCCCCTCCAACAGGTTTTCAGAGGCAGTGAATCCCACAGGAGGAGATGGCCCAACCTTCTCCTGTGGAGCAGGTGGTGGACTCAAACCACTTTCCTTGGGGATTGCAGAGCAGTTTTTTACCACTTGGTCACCAGAGTTTCCTGTACGATACACTTCTTTATTAGACTTATGAAAGGAGCTGGTGCCAACAGAAGCTTGTTCCTTCCTGACTGTCTCACCAGTAGCACGCGCCTGCCAAGCTTCCATCATAAAGGAGTTCTGCAGGTTCCCAACCCCAGAGGACATAGCTCTGGTCGTGTCCTCCTTCCAGGAACCAGGGACCACCATACACCTCACGGCAGCAATGTAGGTTTTCCCAACAACCACAAACACTAAGCTCCTACCGGCGAGTTGATCAAAACTGTGATAGTGTGATGACATCTAGAACTTGGGCTTTGAAGTTCTCTCTATCCTGAGGATGAAGGAAAACGTCCTATTTTCAGAGAAATATGCAGACTGCCAGAGAATACAGGAATAGCAAGTGGCCTGGAGAAGAAAATGTCAGCTCGTCACAGACATAGCCTTGCTGGCCGGGTGCAGCGCCGGTTCCTTCCGCCTCGCTTGCATCACTCGCTCCACAGGAACACCATCTGAACAGATACTATTGTTATCTCAGGACAAACAGGAAGGGTTGAAACCCACCCCAGATGTAAGCGCAGCAGCATATGCCAGTCGACATTTCTCTAGGAATTGAGGAGGGACATATGTCTGCAGTCAGTACACGGCTCCCAGCCGGCTCCCGGCGGGCAGCCTCCAGTGCCCACGTCACACTCAGGAGAGGGTGACTCCTGAAAGCAGAGCACAACCTGGGCCTCCTCGCGGCTGTGTGAACTGTACGGGGCCAAGTCACACCAAGGAGGGGGTATTTGTGTATAAAGAACTAGCCAGAAGGCTGCCCTGTGGACTAGCCTGTAGCAAGCCGCACTGCTGACCCGAAGGCCGTTTAAGTCCATCAGCTGCTCCTCAGGAGAACGATGGGCAGTCGCCTCTGACACTGTATTTACAGCATCGGAAACTCAGTGGAAGGTCGCTATGAATCAGACCTAAACAGAAAGGAATGAGTGGCTGACATCAAAGCAGCTGTATAGAAAAGACAAGCGTACATGAGAATGTATTCATAATTGCTGTTGTTTTTCTTGGTATGTGCCATCAAGACACCTGCAACTCATAGTGACCCAACAGTTCTGAAACCAGCCCTATCCTGAGGCAGTCTCAGTGACTCTGACACACCTAATCCCATTGCCTCAGTTACCATGTCAATCTATCTCATCCAGGCTCTTCCTCTCCTGTGCTGTCCCCCATCCCCTCCATCCTTCCAAACATGGTATTCTTCTCCAAGAACTGGTCCCTCCTGGTCATGTGCCCAAAGTATGTGAGATAAAGCTTTAAAACCCTTGCTTTCAAGGATTTCACCCTCTCCAAGAAACACGTATTTGTTCTCCTGGTGGTCCATGATATGTTCAATACTCTTTCTAAAGCACCACAACTCAAAGGCATCACTTCTTCTTCTGTAATTCTTAGTCATCATCATCAAGCTCTCTGTAATTGCGAAGACCAGGGCTTGGATCAGGTGCACCTTAGTCTCTAGACTGACATCATAGCTTCTCAGCACTCTGAAGCAGTCTCTGACAGCAGACTTCCCCAGTGCAATTTATCTTTTCATTTCCTGATGCTGCCAACAAGAGTGTTGACTGTGGAATTGAGCGAGCTGAAATTACTAACAAAGTTAATCTTTTTGCCATGCATGGTGATATCTTTGTATTCTTGATGTTGAAGACAGTCCTTGACTTTGTGCAGCAAGTGCTGCAGGTCCTCCTCAGATTCAGCAAGCAGGGTTGTGCCATCTGCATAACGAAGCTTGTTGATGAGTCTTCCTCCAATCCTGATGCCACATTCTTCATAAAGCCCAGCCTCCTGAATGACCTGTTCTGCATATAGATTGAAACAGTATGGAGACAGGACGCATTCCGGACACACGCCTTTCCTAATTTTGAACCATGCAGTGTTTCTTTGCTGTATTTTGTTGACTGCCTCCTGGTCCAAATTTTGTAAATTTATTTATCTTGTTGTTAGGTGTCATCAAGCTGGTTCCAGCTCATAGCAACCCTCTGCACAGAGAATGGAACCCTTTCTGGTCCTGTGCCATCCTCGTATTCTTTGCTATCCTTGATGCCATTGGTACAGTCACTGTGTAAACCCATCTCGTTGAGGACCTTCCTCTCTGCTGCTGGTCTTCAGCTCCGCCAAGCACAATGTCCTTCTCCAGTGGCTGCTCCTTCCTTGTGATATAGCCAAAGTATTTGAGAGGAAGTTGCATCAGCTTTACTCTTAATGAATATTCTGATTGTACTTCTTTCAAGACAGATTTATCCACTGATCAGGTAAAACAAAAAAAACTCATTGTCATCAAGGCAGAATCGCCGCCTGGCTGACTCTTCAGCAGGTTCTGGTGAATTTCTACAATCTGAACAGGAGGAGGTTGCTCATCTTTCTCCCTCAGAGCAGCTGGTGGGATCAAACCTCCCACCTTTAAGTTGGCAGCACAGCTCCCTCCCTGGGCCACCAGAGTACTCTGTGAGCTATTCCATCTGCTTCACCAACACCACATGCAAATAAGCAACTCTGCTTCAGACTTCTCTATTCCAGCTTTTGCATGTCTGTGAGGTGATTAAAAATACCACGTCTTGGATCAGATACACTTTAGTCCTCAAAGTACTATCTCTTTCTTTTTAATTTAGAAAGATATTTATATTATATATTTATAGTTATTATATTTATATTATTTAGAAAGACATTATCCCATACAGGTAAGCCTATCCACACCAAGCCTAAAAAACTTTCCAAACCTTCTTCTCCTATCAACTCTTCTGGTTCCAACATGACATAAGATACTCTGATATATTTTCTTCTTGAAATCATGGTACATCTAAATGCTGAATCCCTGATTCTGTTTGTTGTGTGCCATTGAGTTGGAACCAACCCATAGCAGAGCCTCTAGTGGGTTTTCAGAGGCAGTAAATCGCACGGGAGGAGATTGCCTATATTTCTCCCATGAAGCAGTTGGTGGATTTGAACCATGTACATTTGTGTTGTCAGCACAATTCCTTACCACTAAGCCACCAGAGCACCCTCTGTTAAATAGAGTACTTCTTTACCTTTTACCTTCATAGTGATATTTAAATATGGTACTTATTCCTTTTACCTTCAGAGTTGCCTCCTTCCCATGTTTTTCAAAGTATGTAACTGTTTCATATGCACAGAAATTAAACTTGAATTTAATTTTTTTATAATGTAGGATGTGCTCTGCAGTGAATCTTATTCAGTCCCTCACTTTGTTACTGTCCCTCTAGTTTGGGATCAACCATATATAATGCAATGTGCACATGATAATCAGTTGCTTTAAATTATACCATAGTGTCCACCACAGTTTACAAATCCATTCTCCCACTGAGAATCCAGAAATCAGCCCATCTACCTATAGTCAACTGGTTTTTGACAAGGAGATGAAATCGGTGAAGTGGGGAAATGACAGCCTTTTTAACTAACAGTGCTGGCAAAATTGGAAAGCTATCTTCAGAAAACTCAAGCAAGATCCACACTTCACTCCATACATAGAAATCAACTCAAAGTGTGTCATGGACCTAGGACTAAAACCAAGGACTATAAACTTCATTAGAGAAAAGCTTGGAAGAACTCTAGAAGTCCTAATCCACAACATAAACAGTCTTCTAAGCATCCTGAAAAATCTACAACCAGGAGAGGATAAAATAGATGAATGGGACCTTCTAAGAATCAAATCCCTATGCACATCCAAAAACTTCTCCAACAGAGTAAAAAGGGAAGCCACAGACTGGGAAAAAATATTTGGTAATGACATGTCAGATAAGGGACTTATATCTAGAATCTATAAAATATTCAAACACCACAACAAGATAAAGGTAAACAACCCAATTGAAAAATGGGCACAGGATATGAACAGACACTTCACCAAAGAAGACATTCAGATAGCAAACAAACACATGAAGAAATGTTGAAAATCCCTAGCTGTAAGAGAGATGTAAATAAAAACAACTATGAGATATCATCTCAGTCTAGTAAGAACAGTAAAATTTAACAAAAGTACAAACAACAAATGCTGGCAAGGTTGTGGAGAAACTGGAACCCTTATTCACTATTGATGGGAGGGTATAATGGTACAACCACTGTGGAACGGCGGTATGGCGCTTTCTCAAAAAATTGGAAATAGAAATACCATTTGACCCAGCAATTCCTCTACTGGGAATATACCCCAAAGAAACCATAACTGCCACCCAAGCAGATATATGCACACCCATGTTTATTGCTGCTTTGTTTACAGTAGCAAAGAGTTAGAAACAACCTAAGGGCCCATCAACAAATGAATGGATAGAGAAGCTGTGGTATATTCACACAATGGAATACTATGCAGCATTGAAAAACAAATGCATTGAAAGACTCACGAAATATTACCCAAAATAGGTGACCCTGGAGGACATTACGCTGAGTGAAATATCTCAGTCACAAAAGGACAAATACTGCACAGTGCAGCTGTTGTAAAAGAGAATTGACATAGGGCTTAGGGGGAGACTGAGAAAAATGGGATAAATAATATATACTGCATTGAAACAGATGAGGGAGAGAACTGTTTAAAAAGGATATATAATTAGGTATTATTGTCATGATAGGAGTCCAAAACAAAGGCTGCATAGTGAAGTGGACTTGGCGGGAGGGATTGTATAACAATGAAAGAATTTTTCTTTTACTTTTCAAAGAGAAGAGTGAACTGGAGGGGGAGGGGTGGGCAGGGAGAAAAATGCAACAATGAATGAATGGAAATCCAAAGTCTCTGTAAACTTTCATTTAAATTAATAATAATAAAAAATAAATCCACTCTCCCACTGTGGACACACAGACAGTGGACCCCTGGGGACTCTTTAGCACTGATAACGCTACAATGAACATTATTGAACAAGTCCCTATCTGTCCTCACATTGAGCTACATGAAAATTCCTTGGTTTCTTTGGATTCCTGGACTTATTGAAATTTTGTATTATTAGAAGAGTTTTTTTAAAAAGATTTTACAAAGACATGATATAAAATATAAATACTATAAATCTGTAGCTAAAGCAACTATCATTTTTTTTTTCTTCAAGACCTCTCTTCATTGTTCCTTATGTTTCTCTGTCTTGTCTTTTGTGGATTGATTATATGCTGTGATTCTATGTTTTTCCGACCTCAGCTTGTTGCTGGTGTTTGCACATTCTTTTAGAGTTGGCACCTGAGATTCTAGCATATATTTTCAATTTAAAATAGTCTGCAGGGCAATCCTAGGGACCAAAGAGGACAATATGGTTTGGGAGAGAGGGCTGCCGTCAGGTGAGAGAATCAACCCCAGAGCCAGCACCTCAGGTGTTGGGGAGGGAGGGCCTCGGGAGGGAGGGCCTCCCCTAGAGAAAATTCCTGTCCTTGAGGATTCTTGATACTGCAAATCCATCCCAGGGACCAGAGAGGACAAGAGAGTTTGGGTGAGGGGCCTGCAATCAGGTGAGAGACTCACTTTCACAGTTGGCGTGCTAGAGAGGGCACTGCCTTTAAGGGCCCTTAGTTTTTCACACTGGACCTTTCCTCTTTATTTTACCAATCCCTGCCTCTACCCATCAAATTGTACCACCCTATATTTAAACCTTCCCTTGGATCCTCGTACACACTGTACAATAATAGTCCTATACAGTATCAGTCTTTACGAGACTGGGTTAGTTCACTTAGCATAATGCTCTCCAGTCCCTCCCATAAATACACGTGCATTTTAATTCTAAATGCACTTTAAGTCTTATGTAATGAGATAGATGTTATATTGAGTATTGAGAGGATACATTTTGTGCATAATTATGTATATTAAATATGTATATTGAAATACCAAAACCAGGTATCATGTAAACAGTATACAAAAGAAAATTATTTCTATTATGATCATTATTATTATCATTATTTCTATCAAACAAGGTAGACATTAAGAGAAGCAGTAAAGGAAGAAAATGTAAATGAAAGTGTAAATCGATTCGCAAGATAAAATTAATTTAAAACTATGCCCATCCCACCAGGGAGGCATCCCTTCCTTAGAATAGTCCATCCCATAAGATCAAAAAGAATTTGCCCAGAGGATAAAGTTTAGCATCCAGGAAGAAGGATGGAAGAATGACTGCAAACCAGAACCACAGCATAAAATGGATAGAATGCAATTCTGTTGTGGGTATTACAATTAATGTAATAAAACAAAACACATGTCTGCTTTTTAAACTTTCACTGAAATCATAGTAAAAACCTAAAAAAAGTCACAGCTTTGGAAACACGCTCTGTGTGTGTGGATATCCATCCTAAATTTACAGCCTCAAAAAAGAGGAGTGAGTATCCTCATCATCAGAGTATCTCTGCCATCATGCCCGCGTTTGTGGTCCACACTAACGTGCCTCGCGCATCCGTGCCCAGCGGACTGCCCTCTGAGCTCACCCAGCAGCTGGCACAGGCCACCGGCAAACCGACCCAGGACATCGCGGTGCGCGTGGTCCACACCAACTCATGGCTCTTGGTGGCTCTGCAGCCCGCACAGCATCGGCACGATCGGCGGACCTACGCCAAGCTGCTGTGTGTCTGCTTTCCCAGCGGCTGCAGATCAGCCCCGACAGGGTCTACATCAACTGCTGTGACATGAACGCGGCCGATGTGGGCTGGAGCAACTCCACTTTCACCTGAGGGCCACACTTGCCTGCCTTGGTCTGTAGTGGCCCTGACCTTCAGGTCCCAAGCCAGCCCACCTCCCTGTGAGGAGAAATAAATGGTTTAGAGACACACAAAAAAGTAAATAAACAAACATATTAATTAACTAATTAATTAAGAATAAATAAAATAGCATGACTGTGATTCAGAGCCAATGAAAGAAAATAGCAGCAGTGACTTTGTCTTGTTTTGTTTCGTTTTTCAAAGGAGAAATAGGCAAATTTAAAATGGTAGTAAGATGGTAGTAAGAGGCTTCCCCACTCCTCTGTGAGTTTGCCGTAGTTGGGTGGCCTGTATGTTTCCATGGTATTAGACATGGTGACACTGGTATTTCAAATGCCGGGCCAGTGGTCAGGTTTCAGTGGAGCTTTTAGAGTAGAACAGACTAAGACGCAGGGCTGGCCATCCTTCTGAAAGAACAGGTCTGAAAAAAAACTCTATGAGCAAAGGAAGAACATTGTTGAATATAGTGCCAGAAGATGAGGTTCTCAGATTGAGGGCATTTCAAATGTGACTGCGAAAAGCTACTTCCTGAATGTAGAGTCTACCATAATGACAAGGAGAAAGTAAAGCTTTCATCAAATAAGGACACCTCTTTGGGGATATGACAAGATGCACATAAGTAGAACTAGCTGCAAACATCTATTAATATTTGGAACATGGGTTGCATGAAATATTAACCTAGGAAAGTTAGAAGTTGTAAAAAATTAAATGGGCTGTGTAATGATTGCCATCCAAGCAGTAGCAAGCTGAGATGAACTGAAATGAACCATTTTGTTTCAGATAATCCCATGCTCTACTATGCTGAACAACAATTAGAAGAAGAATGGTATGGAATTCTTCATCAAAAAGAGCTTCAAGGTCATACTGCAGCACAAAGTTCTGAGTGACAGGATACTATCCATATGCATACAAGAAAGTCGTGTTGATAAAACTATTGTTCAAATATACATACAAAAAAAGTAAAAGAAACTAGGAATTGGTAGGAAAAATAATTTCTACCAACTTTTGCAGTTGAAATTGATCAGAAAACAATGCAATTCACATGTGTTAATAATAATTGGTGATTGGAATGCAAAAGTTGGAAACAAAAAAATATCACTTAGATAACAAAAAAGATTGAATGATAGACTTTTGTATAATGAATGATTTATTCATGGTAAATATATTCTTTAAAAAATGAATGGTGGCTATGTACATGAAATTCATGTGATGGACTACAGAAAAATCAGATTGACAGCATTTGTGCAAAGAAGAAGCTCAGTATTGGCAGAAATCAAGGTCAGGGGCTGACTGTGGAACACCAACTACTCATACGCAAGTTCAAACTGAAGATTAAAAAAAACGAAAATAAGCCACAAGAACCAAAATACAACCTTGACTGTATTGCAGCTGAATTTAAAGGCCATTTTGAGAATAGATTTAATACACTGAACACAATGACTGAAGACAAGAGGCGTTATGGGATGACATCACAGATATAATCCATGTAGAAAGAAAAGGGTAACTTCAAAAACTAGGAGAAAAGACCAAAGTGGATGTCAGAAGAGACTCAAATTTTAATTGGAACCAGAAAAAGAAAGAAAGAATACTAAGATAAGAGAGTGGATCAGACTTCCAAGAGCAGCTCAAGAAGATAAAGCAAAATATTATAATGAAATGTGTGAGGAGCTGGAGTTAGAAAACCAAAGGAAGAAGAGCTTGCTATTTCTCAAGATGAAAGAACTGAAGACCAAGTTCAACTCTCAGATTGCAACTAAAGTTTTCAGTGGGGAAAATCTTGAATGACGCAGGAAGCACCAGAAGAAGATGGGAAGAATACACTATACCACAAAGAACTGGTTGACAAAGAACCATTTCAGGAAGTAACATGTGATGGAGATAGTACTGAAGGAAGATGTCTATGCTGCACAGAAGGTACTGGCAGAAAATCATGCCCCAGGAATTACTAGAAATCGATTGAGGTGTTTGAGGAAACGATGCAGCCCTAGTTGGATATGCTCCCTAGTGTCTACCAAGAAATATGGAAGACAGCTCTCGGACCAACTGACTGAAAGAGATCCACATTCATACCCATACCAACAAAAGCTAATCCAACAGATTATGGAAATTATAAAATATCATTAATATCGCTCCACTCTGGAAGTTGGTTGGCTGATTGGCGGGATGGCTGGTGTCTCGATGGTAGCTCGTCTTGGGGGCAGTAAGGAAAGGGAAGTTTCTGGGGTCCTTTTCGTTGTGTGTTTCTGTTCTTTTTGCCCTTTAAAAGTGGGTGCATGGCCCAGAGCCTTAGACTAAGGGTCAGTAAGGGTGGAGCCTGTGGAACCTGTTCCAGGCGGTAGCTTAAATTCCTGTAGGGCCCTCAAGCCTGCACCCCTCACGTCTGTCTTTAATTGTTTTTGGTGAAACATTCTTCTAGGTCGTATAGCCCTGGTCTGTCCACTTGCTGTACAGAGGTAACTCATGGTTTCCATGAAGCTGAACTCTGTGACACTGATGTGTCAAATATAAGAATGGTTACCCATGGTGGACAGTGTTTGGTGGAGTTCCCCAATTAAAACAAGCTTGGAAGCAGGAGTGGCACCCACTTCAGAAATAGCTTGCCTCTGGAAACCCTATGAACCTGGAGAAAGGATGAAAGTTATACACGTGTCCAGGTCTTTCGTTCACAGGGTCTCTATGAGTCACCTATGACTCAATGGCACTTAACAACAACAACATCATTAATATCAAACACAAGTAAAATTTTGCTGAAGATTATCCAAAACTGGCTATAACAGTACATCTCCAGGGAAATGCCAGAAATTCAAGCTGGATTTAGAAGAGCCCAAAGCACAAAGCACAAGGAATATCTTTGCTGATGTCAGATTCATTTTGACTAAAACCAGAAACTATCAGAAAAATGTTTACTGTGTTTTACTGACTATATAAAGACAATTGACTGTGTGGATCATAACAAATTATAGCTACCACTGAGGAGAATAAGAATCCCAGAACATTCAATTGCACTCATGTGAAATCTGCATATAGACCAAGAAACAGTAGTCCAACTAGAACAAGGAAACACTGCTGTTGTTGTTGTTGTTATGTGCCGTCGAGTCGCTTGCGACTCATAGCGACCCTATGTACAACAGCCCTAAACTCCGCTCTGTCCTGTGCCAATCGCACTGTCTCTGACTCCCATCCCAATTATCCCAGTCACTGAATCAATCCACCTCATAGAGGGCCTTCCCCTCCTGCGCTGTCCCTCCACACTCCCAAGCATGATGTCCCTCTCTAAGGACCGATTTCTCCTCACAACATGTCCAAAGTATGTTAGATGGAGACTCAGAATCCTTGCCTCCAAGGAGCCACCCGGATTAACCCTTTCAAGGACAAATCTGCTTGTTTTCCTAGCAGTCCATGGTATTCTCAATACTCTTCTCCAGCACCACAGCTCAAAGGCATCAATTCTCCTTCTATCCTCCCTGGTCATTGTCCAACTCTCTGATGCATAACAAGTGATTGCGAAGACCATAGCCTATATCAGACGCACCTTAGTCTCCAGAGAGACACCATTGTTCTTCAGTACTTTGGAGAGGTCCCTAACAGCAGACTTTCCCATGGCAATGTGCCTTTTAATTTCCTGGTTGCTGGTGCCAAGACTGTTGACTGTGGAGCCAAGCAAACTAAAGCTGTGGACAACCTCAATCTCTTCACCATCCATCCTGATGCTGCCAATTGGTCCAGTGGTGAGAATCTTTGTCTTCTTGACACTGAGCCTCAATCCATATTGTAGGCTGCAGTCCTTGACACTCTGCAGCAGGCGCTTCAGGTCCTCTTCATTTTCAGCAAGCAGGGTTGTGTCATCCGCATAACGCAGGTTGTTGATAAATCGTCCACCAATCTTGACCCCACATTTCTCCTCATAGAAACACTACACAATTTAAAATCAAGAAAAATGTGTGTCAGGGTTGTATCCTTTCTCCATACCTTTCCAATCTGTATGCTGATATTTGAGAAGGTGGATTCTATGAAGAAGAATGTTGTGTCCAGAGTAGAAGGAGGCTCATTAACAATCTGTGTTAGGTAGATGACAACCTTGCTTGCAGAATGTGAAGAAGACTTCATGCACTTACTGTGAAAGATCAAAGACTATAGTCTTCAAATGGTTTACATCTAAATATCAAGAAAACAAAAATCCTTATCATTGGACTAATAGTAACATTATAATAGATGGAGAAAAGATTAAAGTTGTCAATTATTTCATTTTACTTGGATCTACAGTCAATAATTGTTGTTGTGTACTGTAGAGTTGGAAATGACCCATAGCTGACCTTCTGACAGGTTTTCAGAGGCAGTTAATCACATGGGAGGAGATGGCCCATCCTTCTCCCACGGAGCAGCTGGTGGCCTCAAATCACGTACCTTCAGGATTGCAGCACAGCTTCTCACTGGTCATCAGAGTGCCTCATAGTATATTGTTGTTGATTGCCGTCAAGTGGCCCATGACTCATAGTAACTCCATGAACAAAACACCTGAAGCCTTTCTATAACTATTGTTTCTCCAAGTTCTTAGAGTTTCCGGAAGCATGTGGTGTAGGAAGTGGCTATCACTCCTGCTTCCAAACCTGTCTTAAAACCTGGGAGCTCCACCAAACACTGTTGATCCTGGGCAGCCATTATGACATTTGAGACCCCAGTGGTACTAGGTTCAGCATCACAGCAAACCACGATTACCTCAGTGCAGCAAATTGACAGAGGAATGCTATCAATGAATGTTCCTCATGGTATGTTGTTGTTGTTTGATGCCGTCAAATTGTAGATGACTCATAGCGACCCTATGAACGAACGGCCTGAGCACTGTTCCTACATAGAGTTTCTGGAGGCAAGCCATTTCAGAAGTGGATGCTGCTCCTGCTTCCAGGCTTGATTTAGTCAGGAAGCTCCAGCCAACACTGTCCACCACGGGTGCCCATTACCACAATTGGCACATCACTGTCACAGTCTTCAGCATCACAGCAACCACGAGTTACCTCTGTACAGCAACACACAGACCAGTGCTATACCACCTAGAAGAATGTTTGACAGGAAAACAATTTGAAGCTGGCCGAGGGCCACAGATGAAAATCACCCACCTTTGGCTTGGTAGCATAGCTTCCTTTCCACTAGGCCAATGTAGCTCTCTCTTGGTCATCGTCATTGTTATTGTTGTTTGATGCCGTCGAGTCATAGACGACCCTACGAATGAACAGCCTGAGCACTGTTCGTACATAGAGTTTCCAGAGGCAAGTCATCTCGGAAATGGATGCCGCTTCTGCTTCCAGGCTTGATTTAGTCGGGAAGCTCCAGCCAACACTGTCCACCATTCTCATGGTATAGCAATCAATAAATGAAAAGGCGGTGGGGAAACCTTCTGTCAAGGACCTATCAAAGCACTAAAGAGCAAGGATGTTGGTGTGATGTCTTAGCAACAACTAAGGTGCTCTTGATACAAGTCAGGGTACTATTATGTCACATGTGCCTGAAAGTTAGACAATTAAGGGACAGCAATGGAAAAATTGGCGTCTTTGAACTGTGATTGGTGAAGAATATTCAATATAGCACAGCCTTCCAAAGAACAAACAAATCTGTCTTGAAGAAAGTACATCCAGAGTGGTTCTTAGAGGCAAGACTGGTGAAACTTCATCTCACTTCCTTTGGGCATGTTTTCAGGAGAAACTAGTCTTTGGAGAAAGGCATCATGCTGGCAAAGGGAGAGGGTCTGAGACAGAGGACGCTCAGCCGTGAGCAGACTGACACAGTGGTTGAACCAATGGGTGTAAGCAGGGCAGAGGCAATAAAGGTGTCACAGGACAGGACAAGGTTCAAATCTGTTGTTCATAGAGTAGCTGTGAGTTGTAGTTGACTTGATGCACCTGACAACAACAACAATAAAGATACTTTGACAAAATTGTCTTAGATGACTGACAGAATTTCTGACTTAACAGTTAAGACTGTGTGAGCAGCAAAAGAAAGTTTACTTAGTAACGGTTACTATGTGGAGTATTATGTCTGATAAATGCAGAATAAGCATTCCCCTGATGTGTAACACAATCATCACTCCAGGGGTCCATATGCTGCCTGCACAGTCCACGTCCACAGATTGCAGAGCATTTCCATCCTATGGAGTATACACTTTACTCTGAGGTATTGAGCTAGCCGGTAATACCAAAGAGCTAGCAAAAATTCCCCAAGAGCCTGAAACACAGATGTCACATGTTCCAAACATCCTTTCTGAGCCTCCATATCTGTATTCCATGTGTAACTTTTACAAATCATAACTGATAAATCCACAAGCATGCCCCCCGGCCCGTGAGGTCCCAGTCTCTTTCCTCCCACTCCATGTAACTTCAAGGTGCCTCAGGCAGCCTGGCGATCTCCTGCGGAGCCTCTGGGAGGTCTGGGGAGCATCCTTCTTCCTGGGTGTGAGAATGCGTATTTGTGTGTGTGTACATGTGATCACATGTGAGTGTGAGAGTGTGCATACATGTTCACACATGTGTGTACCATGCATGATAGCATGTGTGTGCACATGTGTGAGCTTGTGTGCAGATGCACGTGTGGGCGGGTGTGAGTGTGGAAGTACTAATATGTGACAGAGTGTGAGTGTGGGCTTGAGGATGCCTGCACTTCTGTGAGGGACGTGTGTGTGCATGCATATGTGTGAGTGTATGCACATGAATAAGTGTGTGTGAGGGGATGCATTCATGGAAGTATGTTGTGTGTTTGTGTGTGCAGGCTTGTGTGGGTGTGTGTGCATGTGTGAATGTACCGGAAAATGTGTGTGACTGTGTATGTGTGTAGGTGCATGTGTGAGCTCTGCAGGCATGTATATGTGAACATGTGTGTAGTGTGCATGGTGTGTGTGTGTGTGTGTGACTGAGTGTGTATATATGAACATGGGGGTTCAGACACCATGTCACTCCCTGAGCCCTAAGACCCCTTCCCGATATTGCATGGTGGCCCCTCTTCTCTTGGGCTCTTCCCTCAGCACCACGTTCCTCACTTGGCACCTAGGAAATTCCTGGTTCAGCACCTCCCAGTGAACTGTGAGGGGTGGGCAGGTGTGCCAGCTGGTGGGACCCTGCCACCGAGAGGGGCTCTGGAGAGAACCAATGGGGAGGCCAGCAGGCAAAGGCTGGAGGCATGGGGAGTGGGGCCCGTGTCCTTTAAGAACCTGATAAGGAAGCAACAGGAAGGACTTCGAAGTCCTGTCCGGGACTCTCACACTCAGCTGAATGCCGACTTTCTTCCTAGAAAAACAAACAGGTGCCAACAGAAAGGTGTGGGCAAGAGGGCTGAGTAGCTGACAGCCTGCCCACTTCTTTGATGTCTATATATAAGGAGCGTTCAGGACGCCCGTGACCCTGTCCTCCCAAGGCTGCGCTCCACTTGCCACCATGTCCTCGCTCCTGTTCCAGTTCGGGGCTGGCCCTGTTTCCCTGTTCCTGGTTCTCTGTCTGCAGCTGGGAGCCATCAATTCACAGGAAAGCACGTGAGCCATATTTCCCCTCCCCCCAACACCCAGTGGGGGTCGTCTCCTGCCTGCAGACCCTCGTCCCTCCCAGAAAACCTTCCCAAGCTCCAGTCTAGAAAGCTCAGTGGGAGCCTCGTCTGACCCCCTTCCATCCTTCAGAACTCATCACGACCCTCTCATCCCCATGGGGCTCTTTGGGAACGAGGTCCTCGGAATGTATATAGGCTGCGGTAACAGGGGTCCTGTCTTGTCTGAAACCTGCCCCATTGTTCAGATGTCTATTCCCTTGTACAAACACCCTTTTCTCACACTGGCTCCTGGGAGAGAATGTTGAGCTCTGCCAATAGCTCACAGTCCTGCTGGGATTCCGTCAGGGACTTGCACTGCTGGTTACATGAGGCTCATAGGCCAGCAGGGTCCAGGTCCACGTCCTTCCTGTCCTGAAGCCTGAGTGAATGTGAGCACATGGGCCTGGGGAGGGAGGGAAAGAACAGGGAAGGAGCAGCAAAGTTGGGAAACTAGAACTTCTTGGGGTATGTGGCCAGGTGATAAGAGTAGTCACCAAGTCCTATCGATTTCTCTAGAGGAGCAGAGCATCAGGTGCGTGTTTCTGGATGGGGAAGTTGACAGTGTCCAGAGGGAACCATGTGGGACTTTGACCAGCCAGGAGATGGGGCGGGTGGTAGCCCAGGTCCGCTCTCATGGTATGAGAGGCAGCGTGATGCTGAGAACAAGCTGTGCTGATGAGGGGACTAGCTGTATCATCTGCTAGGACTTACACAATCTTAGCAAGAAAAGGTATCATTCAGGAAAACAGTCAATTCCCAGCAAAGCAGGAGGTAGCTCACCCCAGCTAAGCTGGCCATCCTATTAGTCCGACATCCCTCCATCCTAAGGAGGCATGCTGGAGGTACCCTGTCCTGCAGTCCAGTCTTTTTCCTAGAGCAATGGCAGGAGAAATGGAGTCTGCTGGGCTTGGGATGAGGTGTATTTACAGCTGAGAGATCTGTAACTCAAGGAACTGAACCATCTCATCTCTTCCAATACCAAAGGATGTGGGAGGTTCTTGGAGGAAAGTAGCTTTGCTGGTCTGACTTCAGCACCCTTCGATGATGAGTCTCATCCTCCATCACCTCCTTGGCTCTCGTCTCTTCCCCAGGGCAGTGGTACAGGGTCTGAACCGGGGAAGCAGGGGTGTTGCAAAAAGAGCTCTCATATCTGTGAGTAAGTTCTCTCCAGGGCTAAATACATACAAACCCCTGCATCCACGTTGATGCCAAAGACGGGGAGGCTGGCTCTTCCTTCTAACACAGAGCCTTCAACTCATTATTTACCAAAGTTATCAAAGACCATTCTATTGCTAATAGAGCTTTCTCCTCCTAGTGTGACCCAAGCTCTCCCACTTGGCAGATCCACATCACAACATGTAGGGTTTTAGCTGGAAATTAGGAGGCATCCTATTTCTCTTTTTGGAAGAACATGCTTAATTTTACATTTAAAAATCCCAACTTGTTTTGTCGTTATTAACAGTGTCACTGAGACGCCTGCAACTCATAGCAAACCTGTGTTTACTGGCGCTCTGCCCTGCCCTGCCCTGCTCTGTCCTCACTGTCCAACCATTGTTACAGCCACGGTGTCAATTTCTCTTGTTGAAGGTCTTCTGAGCTTTTCCTGGTCTCCCACTTTTCCCATAACTGAGATCTTTTTCCGATGGACTGATGCCTCCCGACAACACACCCAAAGTATCTGAGAGGAAATGTCCCCGGGTTGCCTCTAAGGAGCACCCTGGTTGCACCTCCTTTCAGACATACGTGTTTGTTCTTTCAGCGGTCCATGAGCTACTTGGTGCTCCTCTCCGACACTACAGTTCACGGCATCAATTCTTCTTCCGTTTTCCTTATTATTTGCTCACTTTCTCATGAATGTAAAGCAAGTGAAACATACTACGGCTTGGGTCAGGCAAACGTTAGTGTCTAAACAAGCACACTGCTCTGTAGCACGTTAAAGAGGCCCTTGCAGGCAGTCTTGCCTGGTGTAATATGTCTCTTGACTTCTTGATCTCTGCTGTCATGGGTGTTGCTTGTAAATCCAAGTAAAATGAAGCAGATTATTACACTCTACTTTCCCACCTATCCTGATAGTCCTCATTGTCCCACTGGTGAGGATTTTCATTTTCCTCAAGTTGAGGCATAGACCGTATGGAAGACTGGTCTCTCCTTTTTTTTCAGTGAGGAATTTAAGCTCTGTTCTGTCATCTACATAATGTAAACTTGATGAGTTTCCCTCCAGTCCTGATGCTATGCTCCTATTCATATAGTGCAACTTCTCAAATTCTTTGCTCAGCATACAGGCTGAATAGATATAAAGAAAACACACCACCCAGACGCACACTTTTCCTGATTTAAAACCACGTACATCCCCTTGCTCTGTTCCAATGATCACTTCTTGGTCCATGTATAGGTTTCACATGACCACAATTAATTGTTCTGAAATTCTGATCCTTACCAATGCTATCCATATTTTTTTATGCATAACTTGTTTAATTAAATGGAGCTAAATGCTTCAAAACAATCGACAGACATGTCCAAGAGATTCTGATGCCGACTCCAGTACCTTCCTCGGCATTCCCTATGCCTTCCCAGCCCTCCGTCCTCAACCTCGTGCTCTCTCTCCTGTGGACACTCAGATGACAGTGACCTGCTTCTCTCTCTTCCCTTAGCAGCTGGAGTGTGATGAATATGAGTCTGCAGTTGCAGAAGCGAGCTAAAGTGAACGAGGAGGTCCCCTTGACCCTGCGGCTGAGTACGGACGTGAAAGAGTGTATGGTGGTAAGTAGAACCCCTGAGCGGTACACACAGTGACTGGGCCCAGCTACTACATAGAGGCTGGAGGTTTAAACCCACCTAGCGATGTTTCAGAGGAAATTCATGGTGCCTGGCTTCCAAAAACACCACGAAAACTCTACAGGGCACAGGTCTCTGATACACACAGAAGCACATGACTCATTGACTCCGTCACAACTGGTAAAAGTGTGGCGTTACGTAGAGGTCCAGGGCAGTAAACGTAAGAAAGGTGTGGTTCCCTGAGTATGAATATCTCACTTTTCTGTTGCACTGTATAACTGATAAACCTCACCCATGGCACACCAGCTGAGTTTAAGAAATGCACGAGCTCAGGCAGGTGGCCATTCTCACTGCACAAATAAACTGAGATGCAGAGAGGAGGAGAAAGAGGTGTCAGGAGTAATGAAGGAAAAACAAAGAGATTGGAGTGTAGGCGCTGAGGGGGCTGGTCAGTCCCTCCAAGTTCCAGGACAAGAGGGTTGGGAGGAAGTGGGAGGGGCTTCTCAGAAGTTGCTCTTTAGAACAGGCTGAGGCAGGTGGGGAGAAGGGCCACGTCATGGAGACGCTGAGGACGTGGTACGGTTGCTCCTCTCCACATTCAGACCACAGCAGGTACATCTACATTGTGTCTCCCTCTGTTCTACTCTCTGAATCTGGTCCTGACTTTCCTTCCTAACAAAACCACACTCCTTCCTGCTTCTCCCCAGACCAGAAGTTGTGAAAGGGTAAAGAAGGAGTACTTATGCAAGTCCCAAGGAGCTCTGATGATTCAGTGCTTAACGAGCATAGTTAGAAGCTGAAAGGTGGGGAGCTCTGGTGGCCTAGTGGCAAGGAGCTGCAACTACAATCCCAGAGGCACACGGTTCAAATCCACCAGATGCTCTGCCGGGAAGGGGAGGGACAATCTCCTCCTGTACCAGTCAGATCTGATTTGACGGTACACTCACACAAAAATTTAAAAAAAAAAAAAAAAGAAGCTGAAAGGTCAGCGGTTTGAAACTACCAGCTGCTCTATGGGAGTCTGCTTTGAGAAAAACTTACAGCCTTAGAAACTCTGGGGCTCAAAACCACTTGTTCTTGTTGTTATGTGCCGTCTAGTCGTTTGCGACTCATAGCGACCCTATGTACAACAGCCCTAAACCGTGCTCTATCCTGTGCCAATCTCATTGCCCTCGACACACCCATCCCGAGTACCCCAGTCACTGAATCAATCCACCTCATAGAGGGTCTTCCCCTCCTGCACTGTCCCTCCACTCTACCCAGCATGATGTCCTTCTCCAAAGACCTGTCTCTCCTTACAACATGTCCAAAGTATGTCAGGCGAAGCCCCAGAATCTTTTCCTCTAAGGAGCAGCCTGGTTTAACCCTCTCTAGGATGAATCTGTTTGTTTTCATGGCAGTCCATGGTACATTCAATACTCTTCTCCAGCACCACAGCTCAAAGGCATCAATTCTCCTTCTATCCCAAAACCACTTAGAGCAGAATTAATTGGAGCTGGAATTAACTCAGTGACAGTGTTTTGATTTGGGGAGTGGAATCCCCACATATCTTCCTTCCCTTCCTCCATGAGGGACCCCCTTTCAGGTGACACAAAGATTTCCATGGTAATAGTCTGTGATTCAAATAAGGGGCCAGGAGATACTAAGTAGAAAAGAAAGGTATGTTACATGTGGTTGCAAACATAATGGTGAAGTTACCAAGGCAAAGACAGGCTTCTCTCAAAAAACACCAGAATCTTCTAAGGCATTTGAGTTACATTCCAATTCACATGTGAAAACGTGAATTAACAGCCACGGACAGTGTTGCCAATTAAAATTCATTTTAGAGATGGTCTGTCTCGTGTGTGTGTGTGTGTGTGTGTGTGTGTGTGTGTGTGTGTGAGTGAGAGAGAGAGAGAGCGCAAGCGCGTGAGTGAGCGAACAGGGCACTGAGCAGAGAACCACACAACAACTCTGAAAAACCTTTCTCCTCTTCTTCTGGAACCCAAGCCCTGAGTGCTCATTGGGGAACTGACCTGGGGGACGGAAGGAAAGAGCATGGGTACATAGAGCTTTATGCCAAGGTCGTTTGAGATAGGTGATCAAAATGTGAAAAAATGCTAAGCTGAGAAGCTGCTCTGGAAATGACAAAAAATGGCACATGAGATGATTTTCTACACCTGAAATTGATAAAACTAAGTTTGTAAGAATAATGTCAGCACAATAAATAAATAAAATAAAGCACTCTTTCCAAATGCCACCCAAGGATCAGAAAAACTGCAATGAACACAAAAATACTGCAAACAAGTGGGAATTTATAGGAAAGAAATATTGTAAGTTCTGATCAATGGGTTTTTATTTGGAGATTGCAACAAAAATATATAGATATAAAAATGCTTTCATACGTTGAGTTTTTAAAAATATGTAATTTTTATAGAATAAAAAGTTCTACCATTTATTTAATCCTTAGTTTCCATTAATTGCAATGTTTTGTAGTTAATTTTTTATAAAGTGAGAGTGTAGAATCACAATTACAAAATCAAAATGTGCCACAGCCCCAATAACATGGAGAGGAGCCCTGATGGCATCAATTGGCCTGTACAGTTTCACCCACTTGGAAACCCAACGCACAGTGAGCTGCCGTTGATTCAGTGACAGTGGGACTCTTCTTGCTTTTAGAGACTCAACTGCGTATTTGAATACTAGATGATAACGTTCTTTTAGGCTGAGGTAAAGCTTGGAGAATGCGCAGGAATGAAGCCATTTCCTTCCACGGACCACCTTGCTCATCCCATGACATCTACAGGAACTTTCTGAAAATTACTTTTAACTGAACAAATAAAATGTGTTGGATGACAAAGGAAAACTACAATATTTATTAAAAGTGATCACATTATTAAATAATAATAATAATTGACAATGGCTAGAGAAGATAGAAGGAGAATTGATGCCTTTAAGTGTGGTGTTGGAGAAGAGTGTTGAATATAGCATGGACTGCTAAGAAAATTAACAGGTTCATCCTGGAGAGGGTTAAAACAGGCTGCTCCCTGGAGGCAAGGATTCTGAAGCTTCATCTGACATACTTTGGACATGTTGCAAGGAGGGACCAGTCCTTGGGGAAGGTCATCATGCTTGGGAGGGTAGAGGGACAGTGCAGAAGAGAAAGACCCTCTAAGAGGTAGAATGATTCAGTGACTAGAGTAATCAGGGTGGTTATGTCAGAGACAATGAGCTTGGCACAGGATAGAGCAGGATTTAGGGCTGTTGTACATAGGGTTGCTATGAGTTGCAGGTGACTTGACGGCACATAAAACAACAAACAACATTATTAAAACCAAATCACTGCTACCAAGACATATGTGATTTTTTATTAAAACACCACCTGTAAGATGACTACAGGAAAGTCATGTTTTGGGGGGAAGACTTCTGTGTGATGGTCATCACTGCTGCCTGTGAGCACATGACTCCCATGGATAACATACCACCTATGTCACATGTTTGCATTTGTTTCTATTCTACATGTGTTGAAATCACTATTCATGAAGATATGCTGTTGCAAATGTAATGGAAAGGTAAAGGCGACAAAGATAGGCTTCTCCCAAGTAACACCCAACACTGGGATCTTCCAAAGCATTTGAGTAGCATCCCAACTGTTGGAACAAGTCAACTCACAGCCAGGGTAGACTGGCCTGTTCCCTGATTGAGAGCTAGGACTCAGCTGGAGAGATAGAGAGGGAAACAGGTAGACAGTCTCAGCTGTGCAGCACGCAGCCCCTCCGATTAACCACCACACATTCCAGGCAGTGGCGACTGCTGGCCAGATCTCCAGATACCTACATCTGTGATGTGACAGCAAACATGATTCTCCTGGGAACCACGTCACATGTCCTCCAAAGCTACTGTGGTCTTTTGAAGACATTCTGATTGGAAAGACTGATCATACCAAGAAGAGACAAGTAAAGTATAGATGCAATGTTGTGTCTCCTGTTAGAGCTTCTCTTCACAGACCCCTCAGGTTCCTTGGGCTCCAGAAGAAAACTCCTGTGCTGAACACACCGCAGACCACAGCTTCCTGACCACAGAGCCCCTGAGACAATCCTCTTGATCTGAAATTGCAGTGAGCCGTCACCAGTCAGCTCCAGATTCCATCTGTTTCTCCAAACCCAGGGTGGGTAGGTGGTTGGTGCATCTTGCAGGTGAGGAAAGTGAGCTGGTCAGATGTCACGTTAACCACCAGGCTCACAGGCTGTGAAGAGCCCTCTCCCTTGGGGGCTACAGGTTTTTGCTTCTACAAAGTAGTGGACAGCTTACAGCTCATCAGATAAAAGTCAGGGCCTATTAGCTCCTGCTGCACAACCAGCTCGTTCAGCTGCCTGGACAGATGTTCAGAGAAAGAGACAGGAGAAGTCATCCTGCCCTTGAAAGGAGACCCTTGGCAAAGTGTCTGGCTGTGTGTGTGGATGCAGGTCAAGGCAGAAATGTTAATGCAACAGACTGCCCACTGCACCTTTGCCTACATAGCACCTGCCTTTGCCTTCTGAGAGCCTGCACCTCTTCCCTTTCCCGGCTGGTCCCACTGGCCCATTCCCACCTCTGACCCTGAGGACTCCACTTTGTTCTCATCAGGTGAAAACATATCTCAGAAGCGACAAGCAACTGGAAGGTAGTTCTCACACTTATACCTACACATCCTGTCTGTGTGATGATTACCCAAGAACTTTGTTCTGGGACATTCGCAGCAACAGTAAGTATAGAAACTGACCAGGGGAGAGGGCTTTCCAACAGGAAGAACAACTACAAAACTCAGCGTGCATGGGGCTGGAGAGCAGCAAAGCGTAGTGAGTGTACACAAAAGGAAACTACAAGAGCAGTGTACACGAGGAGGAGGCTACAGGGTCCGTAGAGGGGTCAGTGTCCATGCCCAGTGGAGCTACAAGCATTCATGGGCAAGAAAACTGCAGCAGAAGGAGAAGGAAGTTAGGAGTGGAGAAGGAGAGGAGAGTGGGGGGACTGGGGAGGACCTGCACCCTGATTCTAAAAGGAAGGAGTTTTAGGGGGAAACCAAGAAGGCAGTTGCCCAGTGGGGAGTTAAGACCAGGTCAGAATGTGAGGAGGGGTTATTCAGAGCTCCTCTTTGTTCTCTTCCAGCCACGGTGACCATTTGGGCAGTAGCTGACATTATTCGGCAGACAGGTATCTGCCCTGAAGACAGGGCTGTCATACCAATCAAGGCGAACCGTTTTTACATTTCTGAGACCTTGTGGATAACATCTTAAGAGACATCTTGACTCCTCCCCTGTGAGAAGGAGAAAATAAACTTCAAGCATCTCTCTGTCCTGTGTGTCCTTGTGCTTGGAGCTCCAGAGCACCCAACATTTTTAATGTCTTTATTGGGAAGTTTTGAGACCTTGACTCTATCTACCACATCGACAGTTATTGGGTTTGTGTTCCATTGAGCCAGAAATGACTCATAGCTAAACATGCAGTGGGTTTTCAGAGGCAATAAATCTCACAGGAGGGTGTTGTCCATCTTTTTCCCATAGAGCAGCTGTGGATTCAAACCACATCCTTTGTGTTGGCAGTGTAACTCTTGGTTGTTGTTATGTGCCATCAAGTAGACTATGACTCAGAGTGACCCCATACACCATAGCTCTGAACCCTGCTCTATCCTGAGCCAACCTCATTGCCCCACTTATTGCATCAATCCATCTAATTCAGGGTCTTGCTCTCTGTGCTGCCCCTCCACCCTTCCAAGTATGATATCCTTATCCAAAGACTGGTCTTTCCTGGATACATGCCCAAATCTGTGAGACAGAATCTCAAAAATCCTTGCCTCCAAGGAGCAGCTTGGTTTCACCCTCTCCAGGTCAAACCTGTTCATTCTCCTGGTAGTCCATAGTATGTTCAATATTCTTCTCCAGCACCACAAATCAAAGGCATCAATTATTCTTCTTCTATCATCCTTGGTCATTGTCCAGCTCTCTGATGCAAGTAATTGCAAAGATCATAGATCAGGCGCACCTTAGTCTCTACACTGACATTGCTGCTTCTCAGTACTCTGGAGAGGTCCCTGACAGCAAATTTTCCCAGTGCAATTCATCTTCTGATTTCCTGACTGCTGATGTTAAGAGTGTTGATTGTGGAATGGAACAAGTTGAAATTGTTGAACTTCAATCCATATTGCAAACTACAGTCCTTGATCCTCTGCAGCAAATGCTTCAGGCCCTCCAGTTTCAGTAAGGTTGTATCATCTGCATAACACAAGCTGTTGGTGAGTCTTCCTTCATTCTTGATGCCACATTCCTCTTCAAAAAAATCCAGTCTCTCAAATGATCTGTTCTGCATATAGATTGAAAAGGTATGAAGACAGGACACATCTCTGATGCACTCCTTTTCTGATTTTGAACCATGCAGTGCTTCCTTGCTCTGTTCTGACAACTGCCTCCGGGCCCAAGTATAGGTTTTGCATGAACACAATCAATTTAGATGAGGTGATCAAATATAAGATCATAGGAATTGATTGAATATCAACTGACATGTTTCAGTAAAAAAAATAATTTCTTGAATGTTCTCACAAGTCTGTACCAAGAAATTCAGAAAACAGTTACCTGGCCAACGTACTGGGAGAGATCTTTATTTGTTCCAATTCTCAAAGAACAAATGTGGAATTATCAAATAATATCGTCAATATTACATTCAAGTAAAATATTGCTAAAGATTATTCAAAAAGGCTAGAACAGCTTATTGGCAGGTGATTGCCAAAAATTCAAGTTGGATTCAGAAGAGGCCATGGCATCTTTCCTGATGTAAAAGATAGGTCTTGGATGAAAGAAGAGAATACTATAGAGAGGGACGTTTGACTGTGTGGACCATAGTAAATGGCTACATTGGGAGGAATGGGTTTCTAGAACACTTAATTGTTCTCATGCAAAATCTATACATAAATGAAGAAGCTGTTGTCCAAACAGAACAAGGGGAAACTGCATGCTTTAAAATCAGGAAAAGTCTGTGTCTATTCAATCTGTATTGTGAGAAATTCACTCAGGAAGCTGGGTTATTAGAAGAAGAACGTGACATCAGGATTGGAGGGCGTCATAAAAAACCTGCATTATGCAGATAACAAAACTTAGCTTGCGAAAAGTAAAGTAGGCTTGAAACACTCGTTACAACAGGTCAAATACTATAAACTTCAATATGGATTACATCTCTACATCAAAAAAATAAAAATCCTCATCAATGGACCCACAGGCAACATTATAATAGATGAATAAAAAAACTGAAGTTGTCAATGATTTTATTTTACTGAGATCCACAATCAGCTCTCATAGTAGCAGCAGTCAGGAAGCCAAAGAACATGTTCCAATGAGGTCAAGGACCTCTCAAAAGAGCTAAACAGTAAAGGTGTCAGTTAAAAGACTAAGATGTGCCTGATCCAAGCCATGATCTTTTCAATTACTTGCTATATATATCTGGAAGTTGGACTATGAATAACATAAGAAGAATCATCTATGAGTTGTGATGTTGACACAGAATACTGACTTTCCTATGGACTGCCAAAAGAACAAACAAGTCTGTCTTGGAGAATGCACAACTAAGGTACCTGTCAGAGGCAAGGATCATGAAACTTGTTCTTACACCTTGGGCACGTTGTTAGAAGAAACCACTCTTTAGAAGAGATCATGCGGAGAAAAGTGGAGTCAGGGAAAGAGAGGAAGATCCTCAACAAAACAGATTGACAAAATGACTATAGCAATAGACTTGAGCTTGTCAGAGATGGTGAGGATAGCACAGGATACATCATGGTCCAGTTCTGTTCTTCAAATGGTCACTATGAGTTATAGTCAACTTGATAACACCTAACAACAACAACATTATTTCAAATTATAACACTCTTTTTTAAAAAATTGTCCATGAGAGTGATCTCATGGAATATAGAAAAATTATGTGCCTTTGAGATGGTTCTGACACATTTGCTGTTCTTCTTGTTATGTGCCATCAAGCAAGCAACTCTGTGTATAACAGCCCTAATTGTCTCTGACAAACCTACTCGCATTACCCCAGTAACTGAATCAATCCATCTTATTAACAGTCTTCCTCTCTTGAATTGTCCCTTGACCTTCCCAAGCATGACATTCATCTCTTCTCCAAGGACTGGACCCTCCTTGCAACATGTCCAAAGTATGACAGACAAAGCTTTAGAATCCATGCCTCCAAGGAGAATCCTGGTCTCACCCTCTCTAGGAAAAACCTGTTTGTTCTATTAGCAGTCCATAGTATATTCAATACTCTTCTCAAGCACCACAGCTCAAAGGCATCAATTCTTCTATCATCCTTAGTCATTGTCTAGCTTTCTGATCCATAGCAAGTAATTGCAAAGACTATGGCCTGGATCAGGTGCACCTTAGACTCTAGACTGACATAATTGCTCCTCAGTACTGTGCCAGCAGATTTTCCCAGTGCAATTAGTCTTTTAATTTCCTGGCTGATGGCGCCAAGAGTATGAATTGTGGAGCCAAGCAAATTAAAGCTGTTAAGGATCTCAATGTCTTCCCCATCTATCTTGATGCTGTCAATCAGCCAAGTGGTGAGAATCTTTGTCTTCTTGATGGTGAGCTTCAATCCATATTGAAGGCTCCAGTCCTCAAACCTTCTGCAGCAAGAGCTTCAGGTCCTCCTCAGTTTCAGCAAGCAGAGTTGTGTCATCTACATAACACAGATTATTGATGAGTCTTCTTTCAATCCTGATGCCACATTTATCCTCATAGAGCCCAGCCTCCTGGATAATTTGTTCTACATAAAGATTGAAAAGGTATGGACGGACACCTTTCCCAATTTTGAACCATGTAATGTTTCCTTGCTCTGCTCCAACAACTGCCTCTTGGTCCAAGTATAGATTTCACATAAGCATGATCAAGTGTTCTGGGATTCCCATTCTTCTCAGAGTTAGACACAGTTTTATGTGATCCACACAGTCAAATGCCTTTGCATAGTCAATGAAACACAGATAGACATTCCTTTGTCAACCCTGTCTATATTGAGAGAGGGAAATCTTATGTGATCCTGCTCTATCTTCACAATTTCCCCTGTGCTAAACCCTTTTAGGCAGTATATGAGTCAATTGGTCCTATTGAGGGATTTTCTTTCCTTCACTAACCCTCTATTTCACTGTCTGATGTCCTCCTGACAACATACCTAAAGTATATGATAAGAATTCTCATTATCCTTGCTTTTAAGGAGAAATCAGACCGTACTTGCTCAAAGAATATTTGTTCTTTTGGCAGTCCATGGGATAATCAATACTCTTCACCAACACCACAATACTCTTCATCATCCTCATTCATTGTCCAGATTTTATTTACATATTAAGTCATTGAAAAGACCATGTCTTGGAAAGACTTTCCACAGAGGAAGATTTGAATGGCCAACAGACACACAAAGAAATGCTCAAAGTCACTGGCAATAAAAGGGATTAAAAAATAAAAAGCGCCAAAACAAAAAAAAAACCAAACAAACCACAATGAGATACCATCTTATCCTGGTAGCAGTGGCAAATGTTAAAAGGAATGTAAGTAATAAATGTTAGAGAGGATGTGGAGAGAGAGGAACTCTTATACATTGTTAGTGTTATTATAAAATTGTACAACCACTTTGCAAGACAGCTTGGTGTTTCCTCAAAAAGCTGAATGTAAACATTGTTTATGACTCAGCTATTCCACTGCTTGGAGTATACCCCAATAACATAAGAATATACCCCAAGAACTGAGGCAAAAATGGAGATTTGTACACTACTGCTCATAGCAGCATTATTCATTATTGCAAAAACATGAAAACCACCCAAATATCCAACTGCAATCAAATAGATTGAGAAATTATGGTACTTTTTTTTGCTTCTAATTTTTTCAATTAATTTTAATGAAAGTTTCAGAGTCTTTGAATTTCCATTCACTCATTGTTGCATACTTCTCCCCTGCACACCTCTCCCCCTCTGTTCACTTTTTGCTTTGAAAAGTAAAAAAAAAAAAAATTAAAATAGAAATTCTTTCATTGTTATAAAATCTCCCCACCCCAGTCCACTCCACTGCATAGCATTCATTCTGGACACTTGTCTTAACAATAATACCTAATCATATATCCCTTTTAGTCATATATCCCTTGTCTGTTTTAATGCAGTATACATTATTTATCCCATCTTTTTTTAGTTTCCCCCCCCAACCTCAATGTATCTTGTAGACAGCATACTGATTGACTTTTTTTTTCCAATCTGTTACTCTTTTTCTCTTCAGTGGTGTATTCAAACTATTCACATTCAGTGTGATTATTGAGAAACAAAGTTTTATTGTTATAATTTTGTTGAGTTCTTTTTCGTGTTGTTGCTAGTTACTTTGGTCTATCCTGCTTTCTGTGGTACCTCTGGAAGAAGGACATTTCTCAGTGTTTCCTGCAACAGTAGTCTTATTTTTACAAACTCCCTTAGGTTCTGTTTTTCTGGGAATATCTTGATCTCTCCTTCACATTTGATGGGTAATTTTGCTGGGTACAGTGCTCTTGGTTGACAGTGTATTCTTTGAGTGTTTGATATATGTCATTCCATTGTCTTCTTGCTTGCACAGTTTCTGCTGAGAAATTGGCAATTAATCTTACCTGCTCTCCCTTATAGATTACTCTTTGTTTCTCCCGTGCAGCTTTCAGAATTCTCTCCTTATCTTTGATTCTAGCAAATTTGACTGTGATATGTCTTGGTGGGGTTTTCTTTGGGGGGGCTCTATTCTATATGGTGTGCTCTCAGATTCTTGAAAATATACTCTCTCATTCTTCATTATGCCTGGGAAGTTTTCTTCTAGTAATTCTTCCACAACTTTTTCAGTGCCTTTACGTGCTTCTTCCTGTTCTGGGATTCCAATGATGTGAATGTTACTTCTCTTGATGGTATCCCACATTTTTGTTAGGTTTTCTTCTTTTTCCTTCCTTTTTGATCCTGCTTTTTGCTCCAGAAGATCAGTGGTGACAATTCTATTCTCTGTTTCACTGGTTCTATGTTCCGTCTTTTCAACTCTGTTCACGTGTCCCTCCATCATGTTGATAGCATCTGAAACATTGGACCCTGTATTCTAGATCATAGTTTCTTGTTTTTCCAGAGCCTCTACTGCCTTGTTTTATCTGCATTGTTTTGGATTTTTTTTTAAGCTCCTCCTGGTTTTTGCTTGCATTTTCCTATAATTCTTCAACTTTTTCTTTCACCCATTGAAAATATGCAATCATTCTTCTTTTAAATTCTATGTCAGAAAGTTCCATCAGACTTTCTGGCTTCAGGAAATCCATTGATAATGTGCCACTTTTGGGGAATGACATCTTGCTTTGGGTTTGTGTAGGGTGTAATGTATCCTGCTTCTTTCATGGCATTGCTTTGGTAGAGTTTTTCATGCCTGAGGTGATAGTATAATGCAGGTTTTTTATGACATCCTCCAATCCTAATGTCACATTCTTCTTATAACCCAGCTTCCTGAGCTAATTTCTCACAATACAGATTTAATAGTTATGGAGAAAGGATACAACCATGACATAAACTTTTCCTGATTTTAAAGCATGCAGTTTTCCTTTGTTTTGTTTGGACAATAGCTTCTTGATTTATGTATAGATTTTGCACAAACACAATTAAGTATTCTAGTAACCCATTCCTCTCAATGTAGCCATTTGCTATGATTCACAAGCTAAATATACCTCTCTATAGTATTCTCTCTGTTGATGTAGTGTTCCAGCTGTTTTAAAATAACCTTCAGCAAGATTTATCTTGAATGTGTTATTAACGATGCTATTGTTTTATAATTTATACACCCTGGGTTTTGGAATGGGAACAAACATGCATCTTATTCCGTGAGTTGGCCAGCACCAAGGCTTCCAATTTCTTGGCATAGACTAGTGAGGAGGCCCAGGGCTGCATCTGTGTTAAAGCTCTTTAAGTATTGTCTCACTAATCCAGGAACCTTATTTTTTGCCAATGCCTTCAGCACATCTTGAACTTCTTCCTTTATTACCGTTGGCCCTTACTTTTTAAGATTTTTTTTACATCCAATCATTCCTATACACTTTATTTTACTGTATTTGTTACAATTTATCAATACCACTTATTACAACATCTTATCAAATTCTTCATGTACCCTCTCTTTCTTCATTCTGCATCCATCTGTTAATCTCAGCTCCTTTCCTCCCTCCCATCCCTGTCAACTTCCCACAATTTTTTTCTGTGTATGAAGTTTTCCTTATCATCTACATTCAATTAATAAGTTACACATATCCTGTTACAAATTGTGAATTACAACACATAAAATATCTGATCATCTCTTTATTTCAGATGGTCTTCCCTTCACCTATTTCAATTAAGTGTTTATTGTCTATCCAATCATTTCTAGCTCTCCTCTTCTCCCTGTAACTGTCCTATTTTGATAATAGTGATCTTATAGACATTATTTGTCCTTTTATGAATGAGTTATTTCACCCAGCATAATGTCCTCTAAACTCATCCACATTGTGTAGTGTTTCATGAGCTCTTCATTGTTTTCCAATGCCACATAATACTCTATTTTGTGAATGTCCCATAGTTTCTTCATCCATTTACCTGTTGATTGGCATTTGTGTCACTTCTGTCTCTTTTTTGTTGTGCATAATACTACAAGAAACACAGGTGTGCATGCATCTGTTGGTATTGCAGCTCTATCACACACCAGCAAAATCCTACTAAAGATTATCCAAAAATGAATGGAACATTACATTGACAGAACTACCAGAAATATAAGCTGGATACAGAAGAGGTCATGGCACTAGAAGCATTATTGCCAATGTCAGATGGATCTTGGCAGAAAGCAGAGCACCAGAGAAATGTATATCTGTATTTCATTGACTTTGAAAAGCCATTTGACTGTGGGGATCACAACAAATTATGCCTAACCTTGAGGAAAACAGGAATCCCGAACACTTGATTGTGCTTATATGAAACCTATACTCATATCAGGAAGCTGTCCTCAGAACAGAACAAGGAAACACTGCATGGTCAAAATCAGAAAAGGAATGCGTAAGAGATGTAACCTGTCTCCATACCTTTTCAATCTTTATGCAGAACAGATCATTCAGGAAGCAGGGCTTTATAAGAAGGAATGCAGCATCAGGATTGGAGGAAGACTTGTCAACAACCTATGTTATGCAGATGACATTCTTGCTTGCTGAAACTGAGCAGGACCTGAGGTGCTTGCTGTGAAGTGCTTGTAGAAGATCAAGGATGGTAGTCTTCAATATGGATTGATGCTCAACATCAAGAAGACAAAGATTCTCACCACTGGGCCAATTGACAGCACCATGATAGATGGAGAAGAGATTGAGGCTGTTAACAATTACAGCTTGCTTGGCTCCACCATCAACACTCTTGGTATTAGCAGTCAAGAAATCAACAGACTAATTACATTGGGAAAACTTACTGCCAGGGACCTCTCCAGAGTACTGGAAAGCAACAATGTCCATCTAGAGACTAAAGTGCTTCTAATCCAGGCCATGGTCTTCACAATTACTTGCTGTGCATCAGAGAGCTAGACAATGACTAAGGATGGCAGAAAAAGAATCAGTGCCTTTGAGTTGTGGCGCTGGAGAAGTCTTGAACATACCATGGACCACCAAGAAAACAAATAAGTCTGTCTTGGAGAGGATAAAACCAAGGTTCTTCTTGGAGGCTAGAATTCTGAAGCTTCATCTGACATATTTTGGGCATGTAGCCAGGAGAGACTGATCCTTGGAGAAGGGTGTCATGCTTAGAAGGGTTGAAGAGACAATGCAGGAGAGAAAGACTCCAGATGAGATGGATTGGTACAATAACTGGGGCAATGGGAGTTTGTTCAGTGGAATCAGTGAGACTGGCTCAGCGCAGGGCAGGGTAGGCTTCAGAGCTGCTGTACATAAGGTTACTATGGGCCACAGGTGACTCAACAGCACATAACAAAGACAGCATATCTTTAGCAATGGGATAGATGAATCAAATAAATTACTATTTCCACTTTTTAAGAAAAAGTCAAATTATCTTCCATAGTGATTTTAAGATTTTCCTGTCCCACCAGCAGTGCATGAGAGTTCCAATTTCTCCATATCCTTGATAGAAATTTGTTGTTTGCTGTCCTGTTGAACTTTGCTTTTGTTGCTGAGATGAGCAAGTATTTCACTGTTGTTTTGATTTGCATCTCTTGATGCCTAACAACGACAACAACTAGTGGTTCTGAGCATTTTCTTATGCATTTGTTGGCCATCAGAATGTCTTCTTTGGTGAAGAGAATTTGCATATCTTTTGCTCATTTATAATTGTATTGTTTGTCTTTTATCTTTTTAAGATGTTTGAGCTCTTCATACATTTTAGATGTTGTCCCTTATCAGGTGTGTCACTGACAAATATTCTACCCCATTGGTGGGCTCTCTTTGAAGAAATTATTGGATGCACACAGGGATGGTTAAACAATTCATTCATTTTATCCTTTCCTGATTGTGCATGTTGGCAATGTTTAAAAGCCCATTTATGGTGTAAATAAAGGCTCATAGCTTTGTTCCTAATTCTTCTCTGATGACATTTATAGACTTGGGGTTTAATCCTAGACCACTGATCCACTTTGAGTTACTTTTTGTTATGGTATGAGTTGTGGATCTTGTTTCCATTCTTGGCAGATAGCTGTCTACTTTTCCCAGCACCATTTGCTATAGATGCCGTCCTTTCCCCACTTACTGGGTATTATCCCTTTTTCAAAGATCAGTTGACCATAAGTGGAATGAGTTGATTTCTGGGTTCTCAATTATATTCCATTGGTCTATATGTCTGTCACTGTACCACTGTCACACTGTATTGATTTTTATGGCTGTGCAGTAGATGTTGAAATTAAGGAGTGTGATACCTCCTACTTTTTTTGGTCTTTTTCCAGTAGATTTTTACTTATTCATAGGTACTTTTCCTTCCCAGATAAATAATTTCCTTAAAGAATGGTTTAGAATCTATATTGTGATGGTACTAAACCTGTAAATTGCCTTTGGTAGAATTTTATTTTCACATGATAAAGTATTTTTATTCATGAACATGGTATATTGTTTCATTTATGTCAATCTTTTTTGTTTCTTGTAGTGTAGTTGGTAATTTTCTTTGCATAGATTTTTTTTGTGTGTCTCTGGTTATTCTTTAGCATTTCTTCTTATGCTTAGCAATTATAGTTGGCATTGGGTTTTTTAAATCTCTTTTCAATACTCATCTTTGTTACTATTGAGAAATGCAACTGACTATTGTCTGCTGACCTCACATCCTGCTATTCTATGTGTTGAATTGGTCAACAAGGTGTGATACTTTTCCTGCTGAGTCTAGGATTTCCTATGTATATCATTTGGATATACCAATCTGCATTTATCTCCTCTTTTCAAGTTCAGATCCCTCTTGTTTCCTTCTCTTGCCTTATTGCTCTAAATGAGCTAATACAATATTGAATAGGAATGGCCATAGTGGGAATCTCTGCCTAGACCCTGTTCACAAAGGGAATACTTTTAATCTCTCTCCGTGGAGAGTGATGTTAGCCATTGGTTTTGCATATAAAGTCTTAATTATGTTGGGGAAATTCCTCTCTATTCCTATTTTGTTGAGTGTTCTAATCAAGAAAGGGTATTGGGTTTTGCCAAATGCCTTTTCTCCATCAGTTGAGATGATCATGTGATTCTTGCCCTTTGTTTCATTAATGTGGAGGATTACATTGATTGTATTTTTTGTGTTGAACCATTCATGCATGCCAGATGCAAATTCCATTGGTCATGATTAATTATTCTGTTGATACACTATTGTATTCTATTGGCTAAGGATTTTGTCAAGTATTTTTTAAATAAAATTTGTATCTTATACTGGTTTGCTTACTAAGTTTTAATACATTGTTTTTCACACCAGCTACTTCCCATTTCCTTGACTCACCCCTCCCTCCACTCATCAAATTGTGTGACCCTATGATTACCTCCCTGCCTTTGCTCACCCCTCTGCTCCTACCTTTCCTCTCTTGGATCATCATACATGTTTTACTAATTATCTTTCTATTTCTACAATAATGGTTTTATACAGTATTTGTCCTTATGGGACTGAATTATTTCACTTAGCAAAATACTTGCCAGTCCCTCCACGTTAGTTATTTTCAAAATCATTGCTCCTGCATGCTGAGAAATATTTCATCATGTGAGCATACCATAATTTCTCAGTGCATTTGATTGTGGTTGTACATTTGGGCCATTTCCATGTTTTTGTTATGGTGAATAATGCTGCTAAGAACACTGGTGTACAGATCTCCATTTGTGCCTCAGTTCTCATGATCTCAGGGTATATTCATATGAAATTTCTACCGTCAGCTTTTTTGAGGAAATGTCAAACTGCCTTCCAACAATGTATAAGAGTTCCTATCTCTCCATATCCTCTCCAATATGTATTACTTGCTGTCCTGTTAAACTTTGCCACTGCTAAAGCAGTAAGATGGTATCTCATTGTGGTTTTAATTTGCATCTCTTTTATTGCCAGTGATTTTGAGGTTTTTCTTCATGTGTCTATTTGCCATCCAAATATCTTCCTCTGTGAAAATTTTATCCATGTCTTTTGCCCATTTTGTAATTGTGTTATCAGTCTTTTCCTTATGGAGGCCCTGTAAGATTCTGTTAGCTTTTGATATGAGACCCTTGTCTGAAATATCACCAGATATTTTTACCAGTCAGGTTTTCTTTTAACTGTTGCAAAATGTTTTGATGTAAACAATGATTTAATCTTTAGAAGGTCCCATTCATCAATTTTTATCAATTTTATCCTCTCCAGATTGCATTTCTGGCTATATTTGGCAGTCTCTTTATATCATAGACTAGCTTGTCTAAGCTTGAGCCCAGTTTATCTCTGATGAACTTTATGGTTTTGGGCTTTACTTCCAGGTCTCTGATCCACCTTGAGCTGATTTTTGTGTATGGTGTGAGATGTGGATCCTGTTTCAGCTTTCTGCAAGTAGCAGTCCAGTTTTGTCAACTTTGTTGAAAAGGTCATCATTTCCCCATTTGATAGGTTTTATATCCATGTTGAATATCAGCTGATCATAGAGAGCTTGGTCCATTTCTGAGTTTTCAATTGAGTTTCATTGGCCTATGTGCCTGTCATTGTACCAATACTATGCTGTTTTGGTTACTACCACTGTGTAGTAGGTTTTGTGGTCAGGGAGTGCTAAGCCTCCCACTTCATTTTTGTTTTTCAGAAGTGTTTTGTTTATTTGTGGACTTTCCAAATAAATTTGACAATTTCTCTTTCAACCTCTTTGAAAAATGAATTTGGTATCTGGATTGAGATTGTGTTCAACACGTAGATTGTTTTTGATAGGATTGACATTTTCACAATATTGTGTATTCTTATCCATGAAGAAGGAATACTTTTCCATTTATTTAGGTCTTTTCTTGTGTCTCACAGAAATGTTCTGTTTTCTGTGCACAGGTCTTTTGTGTCTCTAGTTAGGTTCACTCCCAAGTATCTCAATTTGTGGTTGGCTATTATAAATGGTGTTGCTTTCTTGGTTTCCTTCTCTGAATTCTCTTTGTTCCTGTAGCGGAATCCCTCTGATTTTGGATATTGATCTAATATTCTGCCACTCTACTAAATTGGTGTACTAGCTCTAACAGTTTTTTCGTTGAGTCTTTGGGGTTTTCTGTGCGTACTGTAAGGGATTGTTTAAGCATCTGTCTATTTGGAAGCCTTTTATTTCTTTCTCTTGTCATATTGTCCTCGGTCTTTTTGCAAGGAAAATGTTTTCAGTCTTTCTCCATTGAGAATGATATTCGCTCTTGGATTTGCAGATATGCATTTCACTATGTTGAGGAAATTCCCTTCTATTCCAATTTTGCTCAGTGTCTTTATCAGGAAGAGGAGTTGAATTTGCCAAATGCCTTCTCTGCATCAATTGTTAAGATCATATGTTTCTGGTTATTTGCTTTGTTAATGTGGTCAATTACATTGTGTTTTTCTTAAGTTGAACCACCTTCCATATCTGTTATGAATCCCACTTGGTCATGATGCTTTTGTATTTTGTATATTTTGATTTGTGCTTTTGGATTTTGTTGGCCAGGATTTTTGCATCTATATTCATGAGAGATATTGGTTTGTAGTTTTCTTTCTTGGTAATATCTTTGCCTGGTTTTGATATTAGGATTATTCTTGCTTCATAGAATGACTCTGACAGTATTCCCTCTTTTTCTATTTTTTTAAAATATTTTAAGTATAAATGGTGATAGCTCTTCTCTGAATGCTTTGTAGAATTTAGCTGTGAAGCCATCTGGTCCAGGACTTTTCTTTTGGGCAAGTCTTTTTTTTTATTTTTATTAAATTTTACTAGTTTTAATGAACATTTACAGAGATTTTGGGTTTTCATTCATTCATTGTTGCACTGTTTTCTCTACCCCCCTCCCCCATTCGTTCTTCTTCCCCCCGAAAGTCTGTTTTAATTGTCCAATTGCCACAGTGCTTGTCAAAGCCAGTTCTGATTAATCTCCTTTGTCAGTGTGTCCTTTCCCGTTCCTTATTACTCCTCCCTGAGAGAGACTTCACCCTGATTCATAAGGAAAAGGGGATGGCGTATTCTCTTAGCTACTTCCTGCTAAAAAGAGACTCTGTAGGTTTCAGGGTGAAGAGCTTCTCTCACTACCAGAAAGGGCCCTTTTGGCAATAGGAAACATGTATGACCTATTTTGTCAGGTATTTTTGCTTGTATATTCATGAGTGATATTGGTGTACAGTTTTCCCTTTTTTGTATCAAGGATATATATGTGTCATAGTAGGAATCTGTGTTTCCTCTTTTCCTATATTCTGAAATAATTTTTATAGAATTGTAACAGTTCTCTGAATTTTTTATACAGTTCACAAATGAAACTTTCAGGATAGGGACTTTTTTCTTTGGGAGTATTTTTGAAACCTCTTCAATTTATTTTTTTGTGATAGATCTAATCTGTTCAAGTATTATGCTTTTGTCTGTTTTAGTTTAGGTAGGGTGTGATTTTCCAAGAATTTATACATTACCTCTAGATTTTCAAATTTGTTGGAGTATAGCTCTTCTTAATATTACATTATTATATTTTTTAAATTTCACTTGGTTCTATGTGACATGTCTCATTTATTATAGTTGTTTGTGTCTTCTCTTTTTTTTTGTTTTGTTAATTTTGTTGATCCTTTGAAAGAACCAATTCCTTGTCTTGTCAAGAGTTTGAATTATTTTTCCTATTTTCTATTCCATTTATTTCTGCTCTTATATTTATAATGTCTTTTCTTCCAGAGGGTGTGGGGTTTTCTTGCTGTTCTTTTTTGATTTGTGGAGTTGTTGGGTTATGGAGTAGGTTTTCATTCTTTCTTCATTTCTGATGCATTTGCTTATTTTTATGAACTGAACTTTGAGTACTATTTTTGCTATATGCCAAAGGTTTTTGTATTTTAATTCTCATTTAAGATTTTTTCTTATATTGTATTTTAATTCTCATTTAAGATTTTTTTCAAACTTTCATTTTTATTTTTTCTATTACCCAATCAATAGTGATAAAGCAAGGTGTTATTTAGCTCCCAGGTTCATAGTTTTTACCTCTTCTATCTTCTCGTTGATTTCTAATGCTATAGTATTGTGATCTAAGAGGATGTTTTGCCTTATTCTAACATTTTTTAATTTTTTGAGGTTTTGTGACCTCGCTTACATTCTATTCTGGAGAATTTTCCAGGTGCACTGAAGAAGATTGTCTATTGATCTTTGGTTGGATGGAGTGTTCTGTATGTGTCTATGAGGTCGACCTGGTTAATTGTGCAGCTTAGTTCTTCTGCATCTTTGTTGAGTTTCCTTCTAGGCATATTGTCCTACAATGTAAGTGGCATATTGAAGTCTCCTACTACTATTGTGCTTTGTCTGTTTCACTCTTCAAGTCTGTTAGAGTTTGTTTTGTGTATTTTGTAGCTGTATCATCTGTTGTGTAGATAGAAAGCAAGGTCATGTCCTTTTGTTCTGTTGACTTTTTTTAAAATTTTTTTTATTTTTTATTATTTTTGTGCGCGTGTACCGCCAAATCAGATCTGACTGGTACAGGAGGAGATTGCCCCTCCTTCCCCGGCAGAGCATCTGGTGGATTCGAACCGTGCACCTCTGGGATTGTAGTTGCAGCTTCTTGCCACTAGGCCACCAGAGTTCCCCTTCTGTTGACTTTTTAATCATTATGTAATAAATGTGCTTCTCTGTCTCTTATGCTGGCTTTTACCCTGAAATAAGTTTTATCAGAGGGTAATATTGCCATTCCATTTTTGTTTTGTTTCTTTTTGCTTGATATATTTTCCCTTTGATTTTTTTTTTTTTAGTGCATTTAATCTATTCGTATTCCGTATGATTCTTGATAGGGAAGGTTTTGTTGCTCCATTGTATTGTATTATTTTGTGTGGTCTTGCTGATTAATTCATCCACATTTCTGTGTTCTTTGTGTAAATAATTTCCTTTATAATTTCTTGTGAAGTTGGTCTTGTTTTCACAAATGCCATTAGCCTCTGTTTTTCTGAGAATGCCCTTAATTATCCATCGTATTTGATGGGCAGTCTTGCTGATACAGGATTCTTAGCTGGCGGTCATTTTCTTTTAGAGTTTTAGATCTACCATCCAATTTTCTTCTTGCTCACATGGTTTCTACTAAGAAATTGGAACTTATTGGCTCTTCTTTATAGGTAACTCTTCATGTTTTGTTTTGGTTTTTTTTTTTTTCATGTTTTGTTTTTAAGCTACTTTCAGTACTTGTCTTTTATTTCAGAGGTGGACTATGAAATGTCTTGGTGTTTTTTTCCTTGAGGTCTATCCTGTTTGGAGTTCACTCAGCTTTTTAAATTTGTATTTTCTTGGTTTTCATGATACCTGTAAAATTTTCTTCTGATAAATCACAATTTTCTTGGTGCAATTTTTTTCCCTTTTTCCTCTTCCTGTTCTGGGATTCTAATCATACATGTTATTCTCTTGATGGTATCCCGCCTGATTTCATGCTTTCTTCATTTTCCTTCATTCTTGTTTCTCCTTTTCCATTAGTAGATTATTGTTAAGGACTTTTTCTTCAGTTTTGCAGATTCTATGTTCCATTTCCTTTTTTCCCCTTTTTATGTTCCATTTCTTCAATTCTGATCTTTTTTTTATCCCTCCCACCTGTGACTAGAAGAGATCCATGCTTGTTCCCATTCCAAAGAAAGGTGACCCAACAGAGTGTGGAAATTATCAAACAACATCATTGGTATCACATGCAAGCAAGATTCTGCTGAAAATTATCCAAAAACAACTAGAACAACACATCAATAGAGAACTGCCAGAAGTGCAGGCTGAGTTTAGAAAAGGCCGTGGTACTAGGGATAGTATAGCTAATGTTAGCTGGATCTTGGCTGGAAATAGGGAGTACCAGAGGAATGTCTATCTATGTTTCATTGACTATATGAAGGCATTTGACTGTGTGGATTACAACTGTGGCTGACTCTGAGAAGAATGGGAATCTCTGAACACATGATTTTGCTTATACAAAATCTATACTTGGACCAGGAGGTAGTCATCAGAAGAGAACAAGAAAACACTGCATGGTTTAAAATTGGGAAGGGCGTATACCAGGGATATGTCCTATCTCCATACTTTTTTAATCTATATGCAGAACAGATTATCTGGGAGGCTAGGCTCTGTGAGGAGGAATGTGGCATCAGGGTTGGAGGAAGACTCCATCAATAATCTGCATTATGCAGATAACACAAGCCTGCTTGCCGAAACTTAGGAGAACCTGATGCACTTGGTACAGAATGTCGAGGACTGCAGCCTTCAATATGGATTGAAGCTCAACATCAAGAAGACAAAGATTCTCACCATTGGGCCAATTGGCAGCATCATAATAGAGGGTGAAGAGATTGAGATTGTTATCAGCTTTAGTTTGCTTGGCTCCATAATCCACACTCTTGGTACCAGCAGCCAGAAAATTAAAAGATGAATTGCATTGGGAAGTCTGCTTTCCAGGGACCTCTCCAGAGTACTGGAGAGCAACAATGTCCATCTAGATACTAAGATGCACCTAATCCAAGCCATAGTCTTTGCAATTACTTGCTATGCATCAGAAAGCTCGACAATGGCTAAGGGTGATAGAAGGATAACTGATGCCTTTGAGCTGTGGTGCTAAGGAAGAGTATTGAATATACCATGAACTGCTAGAAGAACAAACAGGTTTGTCCTAGAGAGGATGAGACTAGCCTTCTCCTTAGAGGGAAGAATTCTGAAGCTTTGTCTGACATACTTTTGACATGTTGCAAGAAAGGATTAGTCCTTGGAGAGGAACATCATGCTTGGAAAGGTGGAGGGACAGCACAAGAGAGAAAGACCCTCAGTGAGATGAATTGATTCAGTCACTAGGATGGTAGGGGTAGATGTGTCAGAGACAATAAGGTTGGCACAGGATATAGCAGGGTTTAGCACTGTTGTACATAGGGTCACTATAATTACAAGTGACTACATGGCACATAACAACAACAAAAACATGTTGATAGCTTCTAAAGCACTGATCTTATTATTTTGGACTATAGTTTCTGGTTTTTCCATAGTTTCTAATAATCTGTTGGCTTTATAAATTTTGTCTCACATTCTTTTTTCATTCTTCTGGCTCTTTGGTTGTGTATTCTTTCCATTTTCCAAACATTTGTTCCATCCTGTTTAGCTGCTTGATTACCATCGGTCTGAAGGCTTCTTCCAAGTATTCCATCTGCTTTCCTGTCTCTGTAATACTGATTTTGTGTTTTGGTCTCTCTTTTTTGGTGGCATCTTGTTCTGTTTCTTTGTGGAGTTTGATGTCTGCTGCTTCCAGGACATTGTGGTTACTTTGTTACTATATATATATTTATTTATTTTTTCATTTCCTTTCTTCTATCTAGCCTGTGTATGACTGTCAATAGGGTATCCAGGTAACTCTCTGATTTTTTATTAAGAAGCAGTCGTCAGAACAGAGCAGGATAACACTGCATGGTTCAAAATTGGGAAGAGTGTACGCCAGGGATGTGTCCTATCTCCATATCTTTTCAACCTGTATGCAGAGCAGATTATCCGAGAGGCTGGGCTCTATGAGGAGAAGTGTGGCATCAGGATTGGTGGAAGATCTATTAACAATCT
>NW_006399805.1:12176595-12181226 GCF_000299155.1 Elephantulus edwardii
ATTGATTCGGTGACTGGGGTAATCTGGATGGGTGTGTCAGAGGCAATGCGATTGACACAGGACAGAGCAGGGTTTAGGGCTTTTTACACAGGGTCGCTATGAATCGCAAATGACTCGACGGCACATAACAACAACAACAACAGTGCTGTTTTGCTAGGGGAGATGATTGTAGTGGTTGTTGTCTAATGCTGGCCAGATGGGGTATGCACTGAACCCCCTCTGGTGGGACACGTGTGTACTCAAGTCCAAGATGTAGTAGGTCCAACAGTGAGTGCGCTGTAGGAACAGTCCCACCGTTGGGGCCAGCAAACTGTTGGCTTTTCCTACTGCCAGTTAACAAAGGGTGTCTTTGAACAGGCTTTTCCAGTTAAATCACCAAATTTCTGAACTCCTGACTCTGTGAATCAGACTCTGTCATCCAATTAATTCCTAAATTACTACACCCATAAGTACTCCATTATCTCTGCCATGTTGTTGAGTGGTGAGGCCACAGGTAAATGTGTGGTTAAGTGGGTGGCGGACACGGTTGACTGTAGGTAAGACTGCAGTGGGCTGTTGCCAGACCTGGTGTGTTCGGTCTAATGACGGCTGTGGCATGGGCTTTTCCTGTGTGTTTCTCAACAAAGCCAGTCAATGTCTGCTGGGATCATGGGTTTGAAGGATCATGAGCATAGGAAGTGGCATATCACAAAGTCGGTTTGCCGGGTGACAGGTGTGGTAGTCCTCAGGTCACGGTGGACATGATTTTTTTTTTCATTACAGAACTCTTAGTTCTTCTAGAAAAGCCATATGTGGGTTCCCATGCACCTTACCTGCTGCCAACTTCTCCAGCACCCATTAAAAATGGCATTAGCAAGTTACTACATACTTCACATATATGAAGTTTCTCAATGCCAGATTTTAAATGGTGTTGACTTGCTTGTCATAGGGAGAAAGTTGTGCCTGAGGTGGTCTAAGAATTCCTATCCTTTCAGAGAAATGTTATTTAATCTAGTAATCAGCAAGTAATGAGGAGATAAGTTCCCATTTTCTCTGTGGTGTAGGTCTGATGCTGGTAGGCCTGTATTTGTGGGCCCTGAACAGCCTCACCTGCTAGGTGTTCAGGTAGGGTCCACAGAATTGCTACACTTTTTCTCTGTAATTGTCTCTCAAACTTTTGCTGTCCTCTGTCTGATTTTATTTTCTATACTTTTCCCAAGCTTTCAGGTGTGCTAGAATTATTATCTGTTGATAGGTTTTCCTACCTTTTGGGTTGCCTGCAACAGGGACAATTTCCCCAGTCTGACTAATTCATCATCCCACTGGAAGTCTCCATTGGTTCTTGATCATATACTTCTTCCTGAAATGATCCAGTGTTGCCCAATTCTTTTATCTTTGTATTCCTTCCATCTTCTTTTGATGCTTCCTGCATCATTCAAGATTTTGCCTGTAGAAGCCTTCAGTATTACAACTTATCATTTAATTCTTTTTTTCCCATGCTTTCAGTTTGAGAAATGCTGAGAAGTTTTTTCCTCTTTGGTTTTCTAATTCCAGTTCTTTGTACATTTTGTTATAATACTTAATTTTGCCTTTTCAAGTTGCCCTTTGAAATCCTCTCCTCACTCATCTTTCATCAGTATTTCTTTGGCCTCTCTCCGTTCTGATACAAGTTTCAGAATCTCTACTGACTTGTATTTTAGTCTTTTTCCTTTTTTCTTGCCTCAGTTCATAGGAATGAATTTTGTACAATTAATGATTTATTAATTGCACACTTTCATTAAAAAAAACCTATAAAATGCAATTATACACATAGATCTCATGTGGATGTACTATGTGGATATCAGACTGCCTACATCTGTGGAAAGAGCTGACAGAGAAGTTTAACACCAACAGTCAAAACTAGGTCAGGGGTTGACTGTGAAACAAACCATCAATTACTTTTCTGCAAATAAAATCAAAACTGAATAAAATTTTTAAAGTCCACAAGAACCAAAATACAACTTTGATTCTGTTGTTCCCGTTATGTGCCATCAAGTCACCTATGACTCATAGTGACCCTATGTACATCTCTGAAGCCTGCTCTGTCCTGAGCCAGTCTCACTGACTCCAACACACCCATCCCTATTACCCCAGTTACTGTATCAATGCATCTCATTCAGGGTCTTCCTCTCCTGTGCTGTCCCTTCACCCTTCCAAGCATGATGTCCTTCTTTAAGGACTGATCCTTCCTGGCCACGTGCTCAAAGTATATGAAACAGAGCTTCAAAATTCTAGCGTCCAAGAAGAAACTTGGTTTCACCCTCTCTTAGACAGACTTATTTATTTTCTTGATGGTCCAAGTTCAAGACTCTTCTCCAGCACCACAACTCAAAGTCACTGATTCTTCTTCTATCACCCTTAGTCATTGTCCAGCTCTCTGATGCATAGCAACTAATTGCAAAGACCATGGCCTCTATCAAGCGCACCTTAGTTTCTAGACTGGCATTACATTGTTGCTTCTCAGTACTCTGGAGAGGTCCCTGAGAGTAGATTTACCTAACGCAATTTGTCTTTTGACTTCCTGACCGCTGGTGCCAAGAATGTTGATTGTGAAGTTGAGCAAGCTGTAAACAACCTCAATCTCTTCTCCATCCATCATGGTGCTATCAATTGACCTAGAGGTGAGAATCTTTATCTCCTTGATGTTGAGCTTCAATCCATATTGAAGACTACAGTCCTTGACTTTCTGTAACAGATGCTTTAGGTCCTCCTCAGTTTCAGCAAACAAGGTTGTATCATCTGCAAAACACAAATTGTTGACGAGTCTTCCTCCAATTCTGATGCCACGTTCCTCCTCATAAAGTCCAGCCTTCTGAATGATCTGTTCCACATATAGATTGAAGAGGTATGGAGACAGGATGCATCCCTGACACACTCCTTTCCTGATTTTGTACCATGGCAGTGTTTCTTTGCTGTGTTCTGACAACTGCTTCCTGGTCCAAGTATAGGTTTCCCATGAGCACAATCAGAGGTTACGGGATTCCCATTCTTCTCAAGGTTAATCACAATTTGTTGGGATCCATACAGTCAAATGCCATTGCATGGTCAATGAAACACAGATAGACATTTCTCTGGTACTCTCTGCTTTCTGCCAAGATCCATGTGACACTGGTGATAATGGCTCTAGTGCCACAACCTCTTCTAAACCCAGACTGTATTTCAGGTAGTTCTCTGTTGACGTACTGGTCAGTCACTTTTGGATAATCATCAGCAAGAATTTGTTTGTGTATTATTTTAGTGATGTTGTTGTTTTTGTAGATTGCCTTTGAGTCAAGCACGACTCACAGTGACCCTATGAACAAAAGGCTTGAAGTCCCTCTACAACTATCAACATTCATCAAAGTTCATAGAGTTTCTGGAGGCATGTTAGTTAAGTGGATGCCACTCCTGCTTCCAAGATTTTAGCGATATAACTAGATAATTTCCACACTCTGTCAGATCACCCTTTTTTGGAATGGGAATAAATATGGATCTCTTCCAGTCTGCTGGCCAAGTAACTGTCCTCCAGACTTTTCTCCCTTTATAAGGTTCTGTGTGGTTTGTAAGCTACTATAAGTGATTCTGGACCCAGAAAAGCAGTAAGATAAATGTTGAAATGAGGAGAAAGAAGCACGGGGAGTGTTGGGGACATGTGTGGCCTCATGGCGATTGGTTTTGGATTGTGAGTGCTATTCACAGTGACAGTTCTCCTTTGTGGGGTTGGTAGAGGTCAGATATCTCTGTCCCCAAGCAGTCTTTGCTGTTTTTACATGATCAAACTGCAAATATACAAAACAAGAGACCTTGAAACAGAATAAATACAAAGAAAACTCACATCCACACACTTAAACATGTGTGCCTACTAAAAACCAGAGAAAAATAGAATGCAAAGCACACTTGCCTTGAGCATTGCACTCTTTTAACAGATTGTTTATATATGATGAAATGAATTAGAAATGTTAACTTAGGTATCAATAAGTTTATGCTAATAAAGGTGAAAGAATTGATCATGAGCAACAACTGAAATGTTTACACAACTTGAAGAAAATAGTCAATGTTACTGCCTTGTATTTGCAGATATTGTTAAAATGGTAAATGCTTTAATGAATATTTCCACCAACAAACAAGCATATGCAGAAAGAGGGAAAAACCCACATTACCTTTAAATGATCAATAATAAGATTGATAGTTGAAACAAAAACAAATTATAGAACAAAATACTGAGAACTGTCCTGACAACACGAACTGTAGAAGCAGATAGAAAATGGAAACATTTCTTCAAAGTTCTGAAAGATAAACAGTCGTTCCAGAAATTTCAGTCAGTAGAAACAAAGACCAAAAGCTTTCAAATACAAAATAATTTTACAAAAACTGGTTAATCTTGTAGTGATTTAAATAAGCCAATATATTATTTTAACTCAACAGTATTAAAAAAGATCTCATTGCCTTTACTCTTTTCATTGTTTATCAAAAAGTAGGGTGTCAGAAGAGACTCTGAAAATTGCACTGGAGTGCAAAGAAGACAAAGCACAAGAAAGAATTCAAGATACTAAAGAGTTGAATAGAAGATTTCAAAAGGCATCACGGGATGACAAAGCAAAATATTACAATGAAATGTGCAAGGAGTTGGAGTC
>NW_006399805.1:12195302-12195955 GCF_000299155.1 Elephantulus edwardii
ACTCGATGGTACATAACAACAACAACATACTTGTAAAAACAAACAAGGCAAAGATAGACTTCAAAACACACCAGAATTTTCCAGGAGATTTGAGTTACATTCCAATTATGAAAACACATGTATCATGTGACAGAATTGCCACAAAATGAGTTCTAGGGATGATTTTATTTGAGAGCGAAAGAGAGAGGGAGAGGGAGACTGAGTCAAAGAACTACACAGTTGTTCTGAAAATGCCTTCTGCTCATTGTCCCCGAACATACGCCATTTGTACTCATTAGAGGCCTGGACCTGACAACCAGAGAAAGGGGTGTGAGTGATTTGAGAGGAGGTTTGGGAGGACAGTAGTTTCGGGCAGGTGACCACTCAAGAAAACCATGCCCCCCAGAGAGAACACTCACTGTGAGAATTTGTTTTAAACTCGACAGAACGTCATGGCAGATGATTTTGTGCATCTGAAACTGACAGAATTTCATTTTCAAGACCAATGCCAGCACAACAGCGTAATGTGGCACCATCAAAACCACCACCAACACCGGCACTGAACAACCTGTGTTGCATACTAATGGGACTTACAGTACAGACTGCAACAAAAATATGCAGATATAAAAATACATATTTTAAAATTTTTAAGAAACAAAACACTTTACTGAACT
>NW_006399805.1:12196055-12201908 GCF_000299155.1 Elephantulus edwardii
ACAAGCTTGAAAGCAGGAGAGGATCCACTTCCGAAATAGCTTGTCTTTGGAAACTCTATGAACCTGGAGAAAGGATGAAAGTTATACAGGTGTTCAGGTCTTTCATTCATAGGGTCACTATGATTCGCCTACAACTCCATGGCACTTAACAACAACAACAACAACATTTATTCCGTTTAATGATGAGAAACACAAATATTTTTTAATATGTGTTAAGAAGTAAAGTAGCATCTTTACATTAACTAATAAAATTATAACCTCAAGAGTACTTGCATTTTAAGGAATAATCTTAGTGTAAATATAATGTTTTAGCCCCGTAACACTTTGCTAAAGTCAACTTCAACACAGCAAAAATTCCTACTGAAAAGAACCTAAATATGCAAAGAGATATTTTATGTCACTCTTAATTGTGTTGATATTTTCCATATATTCAATCGGCAATTGTGTATATGCCCTGTTACTGTATTGCGACCCTGCTGATTTAGACGCCGAGGAACCCTCTAGGATGGAGTAGACCTTTCCCTGGGGTTTCCCAAGCTGCATCTTTCCAGGAGCAGACTGCGCTATTTCCCTCCAGGAGCTGGTCTAATCACCTACTTTCTAGTTAGCAGCAAACACTCAATAATTACATCACCAGTTTGTCTTATTAGTGTGTTTAGTATAAGAAATATTTTAGAGGAAAATGAGAGACCAAAAGCATTTTTTATGTGTGTGGGTTGGCTTCAAAAAGAAACAAAGATCTAGTAAAAATGTTTCCATATACAGAGTATGTAGGGAGATGAGTCAACTGGGGTAGAAATGCAGTTCAAAGTTTTAAAGTCTATCTTTGTGTATTTGTAATTAAGATCTTGAGCCATGAGAATGTTTGAAAAAAAAGTTTTAAAGAAAAAAAAAACGGAAACAAGGGAAGAAGTTTAATATATTTAGAGAAAATAATGACTGTGGAAGGCAGAGAATGACTTGTGTAAGAGGAAGATATGACACATGATATCTAGGGTTTGGCCCAGCCTCTGCAGACCCATGGGAATTATTGCATCAAGGACCACATGCCATCCCTCCTTAGCCTTGATCTATATTCTGTGAAATGCCAGCATTCTTGATCTCCAGGAGAGTTCTAAAGGATAAGAGTTCAGCCATAAACTGCCCCAGCTGACCCAGCTGGACATCACCTCAGCTCTTCCCTGATTCTCCCACTGGGATGGCAGATAACTCGCGGGAAGGATTCTTCAATCTGTAGCTTCTCTTCTGGGTAACAGAAGATCAGTATGGTCCTTCAAAGGTGAGCTCTGGAGCATGCTCTTTCCTCTCCACTCTGCCTGGATGCCCTCAAGGTGAGTGCAGACTGGTAGTAATTGAAGCTAGAAAATTAGAGAGCTGAGAAGATCATAGATCAAAAAATCCACTGGTCTTAGAGGGCCAAATGCATAAAACTGCTGTTTAATCCAGGTTTGGCCTGACCAGTAGTACCGTCAGAAATATCCCCCAAATATATAGGATCTTCTCTTTTCTTCCCATATTTCTCCCCATGCCTGTGCCTGAATTTAACAGACATTTTTATAGAGGAATCATTCTGCTGAGGACACAAAACTCAGGAGAGCTATCATTTGATTCCACTCCAGTAACAGAGGCATTAGCGTCAAGGGATCAGCTCAACAATGGCACATTTGATAGTTGAGGTTGGTGATCCTGAGAAGAAGGCATGCCATTCAGAGGACAGGGGGGAAAGAAGCAACTCCCCCAAACCTAAGGACAGAGAGCAGGCTTGGTAAGTACAAGTCAAGAGAGAAGGAATGCTGCTGACAGATGATAAAACAGAATTCGTCCTAATAATCCAGGGACTTTCCAACCTCATATTGATAAAATGAGGAAACTATCCGTCTCACTCCTCAATTCTCCCTAATTTAAAACTCCAACCAAATGTTGATCTTTCTCACAGGAAAACAAACAAGGTAGCCATGAGAGAGAGCACAGTGTGTGACAGTTTTGCCTGAGGGAACTTACCCAGTGGTTCCCTGTCCTCTTGCTACACATATAAGGAGGACTTGATGTCCTGGTTCACAGATTCCCTGAGTATCAGCCTTCGCAACCATGCGCTCACTTCAGCTCCTCTCTGCTCTGCTCCTCCTGGTTGTCTGCCTGCAGCTAGGGACCTTCGCTCAGGAATACAGGTGAGCCAACTGACCTCATGCCGAATGCCTTCCAGCGAGGATCCTTTCCCAACCCCTTGAATCAGCATGCTGCCCCTGAGGGTTATTTTGCTGTAGTGCAACCCACCTTGACAGTCCCCAGTCTGCCTCTTGATTACAAGTCTTCCCTAACTCAAAAGCTGTGGTAGCGGTAACTGAATCCATGTCCTGCTTCCCCGCTCTGTTTTAGCTGATTTTCAACTCTGAATTTATCACCCTTATTTCCTTTTTCAAAAAGGGAAGGGGTGTGGCAGGGGTGGAGATGCGAGCCATAGTTTTAGAGCAGGCTTAGTATGATTTCTTCACCACAGTCACCACAGTCCTGGTCAGTAGGCAAATACAGAAGAGCAAATACCCAGCAATTCAAATGACCTAATGAAACAATTGGCAAGAGGGCTTCACTGCTCATAAACCAAGGCAAACTAATGACCCTCAAGTTTATTCTGACTCCTAATGATCTCAAGAGCTGTGTAACTACTTCATAGGGTGATGGCAGGCTGTGGGGTATTCAGCACTGTCAGCCAACATCTCACCAGAAAGACTTCAGACTTCCTTACTCCCTGCCCAACTTTCAAATGTATGTGACACAATTACAAATATTGTGGTTTGAGTCAGACATTCGTGTTCAAACTGATGTTCTTGCTCTCCATGACTTTAAAGAGATCCTCGGCAGCACCTTGGTCCAAGGCAACACACCTTTTGATTTACAAACTGGTGCTTCCATGGGTGTAGATAGTGAAGTCAGGTAAAGAGAAAATAATTGGCAACTTCAATCTATTCCTCATCCATCATGATGTTGTCTATTGGTGCAATTGTGGGACTTTTTCACTTTCTTGATATGCAGATGTAATTCATATTGAAGATTGTAGTCTTTCATCTTCTGCTATAAGGGCTTGAAGTTTCCTGGAAGACTGTATCATCTTCATAATGCACATGGTGGATGAGTCTTCTTCCAATCCTGGTGCCACATTCTTCTTCATACAGTACAGTTTCTCAAATTATTTGCTGCGTTAGCATAAAGGTTGGATTGGTATGGAGATAGAATAGCCACAATTTTCCTAATTTTAATTCATGGGTGACCCCTTGTTCTGTTCTAATGTTTTCACCTTGGTTTATGTACACGTCTCACATTAGCACAGTTAGGGTTCTGGAGTTGCCATTCTTCACAATGGTATCCGTAATTTATTAATGGATAAGGAGTGGCATCCACTTCCTAGACCACCTGCCTCCCTGCCTCCGGAAACTCTATGAACTCTGATAATGTTGATAGTTGTAGAGGGACTTCGGGCCTTTTGTACATAGGGTCACTAGGAGTCTTCAGGCCTTTTGTACATACGGTCACTAGGAGTCATGCTCAACTCGAAGACAACAACAACATACTTAGTTAATGAAAGGGAGTTAAATACTTGAAACAAATCAGCCAATTGACAAACACATCCCAGAGATTCTAACAAGGAGTCAGGTCCCCTCTTTTGCATCTCTGTGCCTTCCTATCCCTCCACCACAAGACTTCAGCTTTGTATCCTGTGCTCAGCGCTCTAACAGCCATGCCTCTCTCTCCAAGTAGCTGGAACGTGCTTACCATGGAGGCGGAGTTGCCAGAAGAGGCAAATGCAAATGAAGAGGTACCGCTGGTGCTCCGAGTGATGACAGATTTGAAAGAGTGCATGGTGGTAAGTAAAGTCCCTGAGTGGTGCAAACAACGACAGTGTTGGGTTGGTGTTAAAAGGCTGGAAATCCAAATTCAGCCAGAGACGCAGAGGGGGAAAAGTCAGGGCGGCCTGCTTTCGTAAAACCAGCCTCTAAAAGCCGTGGAGGCCAGTCCTGCTCTGACCCACACATGCACACACGGCTCAGTGTTGTCTCCGTTTCAACTGGCGCAGCTGTGGGTTACGTAGAGGTCAAGTGGGTTATGTAGAGGTCAAGTGGGTTACGTAGAGGTCAAGGACAGTAAAGGTAGCAAAGGTGTGACTCCCAAGCACGACCAGAATGTGTTCCTTATAATGTGCACCTTCCAATTGCATGTTATCATTGATACACCTTCCCCACCATGTCAGACCAGCCAAGCTTAATAAATGCAGGAGCGCCTTCTCTATAAAGATGGCACCGAAAGCGAAGAAGGAAGCCCCTGCCCTTCCCAAAACTGAAGCCAAAGCAAAGGCATTAAAGGCCAAGAAGGCGTCCTGAAGGGCATCCACAGCCAAAAAGAAAACCAGAAGATCCACCCATCACCCACCTTCTGGCGGCCAAAGACGCTGAGACTCTGAAGGCAGCCCAAACACCCCCAGGAGAAACAAGCTTGACCACTATGTCATCATCAAATTTCCCCTGACCACTGAGTCAGCCATGAAGAAGATAGAACATAATGACACACTTGTGTTCACTGCGGATGTCAAGGCCAACAAGCACCAAGTTAAACAAGCTGTAAAGAAGCTCTATAACATTGATGTGGCCAAGGTCAACCCCTTGATCAGGCCTGATGGAGAGAAGAAGGCCTATGTTCGACTTACTCCTGACTATGATGCTGAGGATATTGCCAACAAAATTTGGATCATCAAAACTGAGTCCAGCTGGCTAATTCTAAACACAAATTTTTCTCACCATAAAAAAAAAAAGAAAAGAAATGCAGGAGCTCTGGCAGGTGGCCATTCTCAGTGCACAAATAAAGAAAATGTGGTCCAGAGATGCAGAGAGGAGGAGAAAGAGGTGTCAGGAGTGACGAAGGAATAACAAAGAGATTGGAGTGTAGGAGCTGAGGGGTCCGGTCAGTCCCTCCAAGTTCCAGGGCAAGAGGGGTTGGGAGGAAGTGGGAGGGGCTTCTCAGAAGCTGCTCTTTAGAACAGCCTGAGGCAGATGGGGAGAAGGGCCATGTCACAGAGACACACAGGACCTGAGACGGTATGGTCCCTTCTATCCACATTCAGAGGACCTGGGACGGTATAGTCCCTTCTGTCCACATTCAGACCACAGCAGGTACATCTTACTCCACCAAGTCTTCCTCAGCTTCTTTGGAGTCTTGTCCTGACTTCTCCTGACAAGGAGACTTCGCTTCTCCCTCTTTCTCTCCAGACCAGGAGTTCTCTGAGAGTAGAAGTTTCTGTGCAAGGCCCAGCAAGCTCTGGTGGTGTGGTGTCAGCATAGCTGCTGACTGAGAGCTCAGTGGCACTACCACAAGCTGTTCTGTGGGGGCAAGACGGGACCGTCTGCTTCTGTAAAAGTTTTCAGGCTTAGAAACCCTGTCAGTTCATAACAGCCTCGAGGATCATTATGAGTTGGAATCAACTCAGTGACAGTGAGTTTGATTTGGGGAGTGGAATCCTCACATCTTCTCTTCCTCAGTGAGGGACGCCCTTTCAGGTGACACAAGGTTTTCCACTGTAGCAGTTCTTCTATTCAAATGAGAAATCAGGAGATAATGAAGTAGTAAACAAGGCTGAAGAAGATTATTGCAACTATACTTGTAAATGCAAAAGTTGGGAACAGAAAAGAAGGTTCAGTAGCTGGAAAATATGGGCTCGGTGAGAGAAATGAGGCTGGAGATAGAATGATAGAGTTCTGCACATTCAGTGATTTATTCATTGCAAATACCTTTTATAAGAAACATAAATGCAGGCTATACACATGGATCTCACCTGATAGTATGCATAGGAATCAAATCGATTAAATT
>NW_006399805.1:12206358-12225197 GCF_000299155.1 Elephantulus edwardii
CAGATAGACATTCTTCTGGTAGTCCCTGCTTTCAGCTAAGACCCATCTAACATTAGCTATAATATCCCTAGTACCACGACCGCTTCTAAACCCAGCCTGGACTTCTGTCAGTTCTCTGTTGACATATTATTTCGAACATTTTTGGATCCTTTTCTGTAGAATCTTGCTTGCGTGTGATATTAATGACATTGTTCGATAATTTCTACACTCTGTTGAGTCACCTTTCTTTGGAATGGGAACAAATATCGATCTTTTCTAGTCAGTTGGCCGGCTGGCTGTCCTCCAGATTTCTTGGCACAACTTAGTGAGCACATCCAGGGCAGCATCTGTTTGTTGAAATAAAGCAATTGGTATGGTGTCAACTTCTGGTGTCTTGTTTCCTGCCAATTAGTTCAGAGCAACTTGAACTTCCTCCTTCATCACCAAAGGCTCTTGCTCATATGTTATCTCATGAAATTCCTCTGTGTCAACCAATTCCTTCTGATTCAGTGACTCTGTATACTCCTTCCATCTTCTTTTGATACTTTCTGGATCATTTAACATTCTACCCAAAGTATCCTTAAGTATTGCCACCCATGGCTATGAATATAAAAAATAAATGTAATGGAAAGGTAAACAAGGCAAAGATAGGCTTCTCCCAAGTAATACCAAACACCATGATCTTCCAAAGCATTCGAGTAGCATCCCAACTGTTGGAACAAGTCAACTCACACCCAGGGCAGACTTGCCAGTTCCCTGATTGAGAACTAGGACTCAGCTGGAGAGGAAGACAGGGAAACAGGTAGACAGTCTCAGCTGTGCAGCACACAGCCCCTCCGAATAACCACCACACATTCCAGGCAGTGGTGACTGCTGGCCAAATCTCCAGATACCTACATCTGTGATGTGACAGCGAACATGATTCTCCTGGGAACCACGTCACATGTCCTCCAAAGCTACTGTAGTCTTTTGAAGACATTCTAATTGGAAAGACTGAACACGCCAAGAAGAGACAAGTAAAATGAAGATACAACATTGTGTCTCCTGTTAGAGCTTCTTTTCACAGACCCCTCAGGTTCCTTGGGCTCCAGGAGAAAAGTGTGCTGAACACATCCCAGACCACAGCTTCCTGACCACAGAGCCTCTTCTGAGACAATCCTATCGATCTGAAATTGCAGTGAGCCGTCACCAGTCAGCTCCAGATTCCATCTGCTTCTCCAAACCCAGGGTGGGTAGGTGGTTAGTGCATCTGACAGGTGAGGAAAGTGAGCTGGTCAGATGTCATGTTAATCACCAGGCTCACAGGCTGTGAAGAGCCCTCTCCCTTGGGGTCTGGAGTCAGTTCTAGTCACAGGTTTTTGCTTCTACAAAGTAATGGACAGCCTACAGCTCATCAGATAAAAGTCAGGGCACATCAGCTGGATGATGGCTAGACAAGTAGACAAGGTCAATTTTCTTGACCCTGATGGAGCCACTTAGCAAAATGGCCTCACAGCACATGTGGGTGAAGGTCAACACAGAAATGTTACTGCACCAGCAGCCTCTCCCATGTGCCTTTGCCCACCTCCTTCCGGCTCTTTGCTCCACCAGCCTACATCTCCTCCCCTTCCCTCCTACTCCCACTCACCTTCCCACAGCACCGCTAATATTGAAGACCCCGCTTTGTTCTCATCAGGTGAAAACATACATCAAAAGCAGCAAGGAACTGGAAGGTAGTTCTCATAATTACGCATTCACGTCCTGTCTGTGTGACGATTATCCAAGAACTTTCTTCTGGGACATTAGAAGCAACAGTAAGTACAGAAATTGACCAAGGAGGAGTTTTCATGAGGGAGGACAGCTACAAAAATCAGTGTGCACGGGGTTGGGGAGCTGCAGAGGTTAGTGGGTGTGCACAGGGGGAACCCACAAAGAGAAGAAGGGTGCTTGAAGATCACAAGGATCAGTAGAAGGGCCAGTGTTATCTCCTGAGAGGAGTTACAAGGATTCCTACGCAAGGGGACTGTAACAGAAGGAGATGGTCAGGAGTGGAGGAGGAGGGGGAGCGACATGTGGCAAGTGTGTCCTGATTCTGAGAGGAAAACCAAACAAGGGAGCTAGGTCTGAGAATGACTTGGGGAGGCAGGACTCAGTGAGGAGGAAGGGAGGAAGGGGGAGGCAAAGGAGTGCAGGAAAGGGTATTCAGAGATCTTCTTGTTCTTTGTCAGGTACTGTAGCGTTTTGGGCAGTGGTTGACATTGTCCCAGAGCTGAACATCTGCCCTGAAAATAGGGCTGTAATGCCCATCACAGTCAAGCACTTTGAGATGCCACTTGTCCTGAATATAACATCTGAAAATTAGCCTTGACCTGCTCCCCGTCCTCACCTGTGGGCACTCGTGAATATGGGGAAATATGAAAATAAACTGCTTCAAAAATCTCTGTGTTCTGTCTATGTCCTTCCCTGGGAACCACAGAATACCCAGCATTTCTACAGTGTGGTCTTTCAAGCCTCCACCGAAGAGTTTTTAGAGGCCCTGGCTTTCACATCCATATGAAGCAACTGAAAATACCATGATCTGAGGCAGCCCTTAGTAAAGTGACCTCTTGCTCTTTGTTACGTTAAAGAGGTCCTGTTTCTTTGTATTGTGATTTGAGTGAAAGGTTACAGTGCCTACTATGTTTTCAAACAATCACCCAAGCACACTGTACTCCACAACACTAAACAAAGTACCCACATTATCTGATCAGAATTCATTCCACATTGTCTTTCCCTTGAATCCGTCTTAATAAAGACTTTCTATCTAGTCCATTTTCTACTCCTCTGTTCCTCACCTTCCTTCCCTCTCCCTGGTAATCATGCTGGAATGATTTCACTTGTGTTTAAATCTTTACATTTTTATAATAGTGATATTACACATAATACATCCTTTTGTGACTGACTCGCATCACTCAGCATAAGGTCCTCATGATTCATCCACGCTACGCAGTGTTTTCAAAATTCTTCACTGTTTTTTAATATCACATGATGCTCCACCTTGTAAAAGCTCCGTAGTTGCACTGTCCATTCATCTATTGATGGTCACTTATACTGTTTCCCTCTATGCTATTGTGGAAAATGTCATAAAAAATATGCTTTCATCTATACGTGTCACAGCTTTTAGTCTTTAGCTTTTAAATTTGTATTGGTTTTCATGCAATCATTCATTTATTGTATGCTTTATCATATTAACGACAATTGATTAGTCTCTTATCACCATATTTCTTCAACTCTTCTTTGTAGTTTCCCTATACCTTCACCCCACCCACTGGCCCGCTAATCTCTGCTGATCTAGTATTCTTTTCCTAATCTTCTCCTTTCCCCCTCCCTATTTGCACAGTTTCACTGTTTCAAGTTGCTAATTGTAATACACATTATCCCCGTGACTATCCTTTCCAGGCTGATGCTCCTGCGCCAGACCCTTTGCAGCGCTTAATGCCTGTGCATTTTAGTTCTGCTCTCCCATCCCCTACCCATGGCCCCGTTGGGTTCCTTTCTTCACAGGTGCGATCTTATCTAGAATTTGGTTTGCATCTCTCTTACTGCCAGTGATTTTGAGCATTTTCTTCATGTGTCTGTTGGCTCTCCAAATATCTTCCTCTGTGAAAACTCTTTCCATGTCTTTTGCCCATTTTGTTACTGTGTTATCAGTCTTTTTCCAGTGGTGGCCAAGGAGTACTGTGTAAAATTTTTATATGAGACATTTGTCTGAGATGGTATTGCCAAATGTTTTTTCCCAGTAGGTTTTCTTTTCACTCTGTTGGTAAATGTCTTTTTGACACGCACAGGGATTTAATCTTTAGAAGGTCCCCTTCATCAATTTTATCCTCTTCAGGTTGTGCATTTCTGCTCTATTTGACAGTCTCTTTATACCATAGACTAGGCTCTCTAGGCTCGATCCCAGTGTGTCTCTGATGAACTTTATGGTTTGGGCCTTTATTCCCAGGTCTCTGATCCACCTTGAGGTGATTTTTGTGTATGGTGTGAGATGTGGATCCTGTTTCAGCTTTCTGCAGGTAGCAGTCCAGTTTTGCCAACACCATTTGTTGAAGAGGTTCTAATTTCCCTATTTGATAGGTTTTATATACTTGTTGAATATCAGCTGAACATAGACAGATGGGTCTATTTCTGGTTTCTCAGTTGTGTTCCATTGGTCTATGTGCCTGTCATTGTACCAATGCCATGCTGTTTTGAGTCACTACCACTATGTAGTAGGTTTTGAGGTCAGGGCTAAGCCTCCTATATCATTTTTGTTTTTCACAAGTACTTTGCTTGTTCAAAGTCTCTTTCTTCTCCAAATAAACTTGACAGTTTTGCTTTCTATCTCCTTGAAAAATGAATTTTGTATGTGTTGGGATTGCATTGAACATGTAGATTGCTTTTGGTAGAACCGTCATTTTCACAATATTGAGTAGTCTTTTCCATGAACAGGACACATTTTCCCATTTGTTTAGTTATCTTATTATGTCTCACAGAAATGTTCTATAGTTTTCTTTGTAGAGGGCTATTTTATCTTTAGTTAAGTTCACTCACAAGTATCTCAATTTGTGTTTGGCTATTGTAAATGGTATTGCTTTCTTGGTTTCCTTCTCTGAGTTTTCTTTGTTATTGTAGAGGAATCCCACTGATTTTTTGGATATTGATTTTATATCCTGCCACTCTACTAAATTGGTCTACTAGCTCTCACAGGTTTTGTGGGTTTTGTTGTTTGTTTGTTTTCCTGAGTCCCTGGGGTTTCTATGTACACTATCACATCACCTGCATATAGTGAGAGGTTAATTATCTCCTTGCCGATCTGGATGCCTTTTATTTCCTTCTCTTGTCATATTGGCCCAGCAAGCTCTTCTAATACAATATTGAATAGAAGTGGTGACAGTGGGCACCCTTGTCTGGTCCATGTTCACAAGGAATATGCTTTCAGTCTTACTCCACTGAGAATGATATCGGCTCTTAGTCGGCATATATACTTTTCACTCTGCTGAGGAAATTCCCTTCTATCCCAATTTTGCTCACTGTCTATCAGGAAAGGGTGTTGGATTTTGTCAAATGCCTTTTCCACATCAATTACTAAGATCATATAGTTCTTGTTACTTATTTTGTTAATATGGTGAATTACATTGATTATTTTTCTTATGCTGGGCCATCCTTGCATATCTGTTATGAATCCCACCTGGTCATAATGAATTTTTTTATGTGCTTTTGAATTCTATTGGCTAGGATTTTGTTAAGGATTTTTACATCTATATTCATGAGAGATATTGGTCTGTAGTTTTCTTTCTTGGTAATATCTTTGCCTGGCTTGATGTAAGGGTTATTATGCTTGCTTCGTAGAATGACTCTGGCAGTGTTCCTTCTTTTTCAATTTTTTAAAATAATTTAAGTAGAACTGGTGATAAATCTTCTCTGAATGTTTGGTGGAATTCAGCCATGAAGCCATCTGGCCCAGAACTTTTCTCATGGAGAAGTCTTTTTATGACCTGCTCAATTTCTGCTTTTGTAAAGTGTTCTTTATCTGTCCTTATCAATCTGCATAGGGCATGAGTTTCAAGGAATTTGTCCATTTCCTTTAGGTTTTGAATTTATCAGAGTATAGCTTTTCATAGTGTTCCAATATTATTGATTTAATTTGTTGTGATGTTACTTCTATAATGTCTTAATTGAGGTATCTGTGTCTTCTCTTTTTTTTCTTTTGTTAAGTTTGCCAGTGGTTTGTCAATTTTATTAACCCTTTATGAAAACTATCTCCTGATCTTATTAATGGTTTCAATTTTTTTTCTATCTTATTTGTTTCAGCTCTTGCCCTTATAATTTCTTTTCTTTTAGAAGCTGTAGAATTAGATTGATGTTCTTTTTCAATTTGATGAATCTGTTGAGTTAGATCATTGATTTTCTTTTTCTTCCTTTTTTATGTATGTGCTTATTGCTATGAACTCTTCCCTGAGGACTGTCTTAGCTGTATCCCAGAGGTTTTGGTATGCTGTATTTTTATTTTCATTTGTTTCAAGGATTTTTTTTTTTCATTTCATTATTTCTTTTATAACCTAACTATGTTCTAGCAGAGAGTTATTCAGTTTTCACATGAGTGGTTTTGTAAACTTTATCCTTCTGTGGTTAATTTCTAGTTTTATGGCATTGGGGTCTGAAAAGATACTTTGTACTATTCAATGTTTTTTACTGTGTTGAAGTTTGTTTTGTGTCCAAACATGTGATTGATTCTGGAGAAAGTACTATGTGCACTTGAGAAGAAAGTGAATCATGTTTTAGTTGGATATAGTACCCTGAATACATCCACAAGGTCAAGTTTAGATCTTCTGCATTTTTGTTGAGTTTCTTTTGGGTTGACCTATCCTTTGGCGAGAGTGCTGTATTGAAATCTTCTACCACTATTGTGGTGCTATTTCTTTCTTCAATTCTGTTAACCGTTGTTTTATGTATTTTGCAGGTCTATCATTTGGTGCACAAATGTTGACCAAGGTTATGTCTTCTTGCTCTATTATGCCTTTAATCAGTATGTAATGTCCTACCTTATATTTTATGGCGATTTTCATTCAGAAGCCTATTTTTTTTTTCAGAGATTAGTATTGCCACTCCTGCTTTTTTGAAATTGCCATTTGTTTGGGTTTTTTTTTTTCTCCAACTTTGATTTTTAGTCTATCTTTCTCTTCTTTTTCTAGATGTGTCTCTTATAGGCAACATATTTATGGGCTTTGCTGTTTTTTATCGGCTAGTCTTTTCCTCTTAATTGATGCATTTAGTCCTTTCACATTAAGTGTGATTATTGTCAGGCCAGATTTTACCATTGTCATTTTGTTGTGTTTCTTTTTCTTTTGTTTCTGATTACAATTGTCTATCTACTTTGCTTTAGTGTCTCCATGTGAAGGACTTCACTAAAAAGTAGTTTTGTAGTTTTGGTCTTGTTTTCACAAATTCCTTAAGTTCTCTGTTTTCTGCAAAGGATCTAATTTCTCCTTCCTAGCTGATGAAGAGCTTTGCTGGGTATAGGATCCTTGGTTGGCAATCGTTTTCTTTCAACTTTCAACTTTCTATATATCCCATCCCACTGTCTTCTTGCATAGTTTTTGCTGAGAAGTCAGAACTCAATCTAATTGTTTCCCCTTTGTAGTTGACTCTTTTTCTTGTGCTGCTTTTATAATTTTATCCTTATCTTTTGAGAATTTGACTATGATACGTTGGAAGGTTTTATTTTTTAGTCCAGTATATTTGATGTTCATTGTGCTTCTTGAATATGGGTTTCTCCATTTTTCAAAATACCTGGGAAGTTTTCTTCTAGTACTTCTTCCACAATTTTCTCAGTGATTTCCCTGTAACTCTCATGTTCTGGAATTCCAATCATATGTATGTTGTTCCTTTTGAGGCCATCCCATATGATTCTAATGTTTTCTTCATTTTCTTTACATTTCATCTCTGATTTTGCTTCTAGTATGTTTCCAGTGTGGCTCTTGTCTTCCAGCTCACTCATTCTCTGTTCCATCTCTTCAGTTCTACTTTTTTGTCCTACCAGCATGCTGGACACTTCTGCCATTTCAGTTTTAATATTCTGAATTGCATGTTCATGCTTTTCTATTATTTCCAGTATTGTGCTGGATGTATCCTCTCTGTCTTATGATGTCAATTTATTTAAGTTGTTGGACCTCTTTATCTATACTGTCAGTGCTTTCTTCCATCTTTTTCAATTTCTTCCATATCTATTCAAGTTACTCCTCATCAATATATTTCTTCTGGATTGTTGTCTCAGGGATATTTGTTCTCTTAATGGCTTCCCTTGTTTCTTCCACTATTTTCATCTTCTTCTGTAGCTGTTCATATAATATAATAGCTCCATACAATATAGTTCTTTGTTCTCTCTAACTGGGTTATTCATTGGATCTGCTTTTTTCAAAGAAGGGTTATTTTTTTTTTTCATAAGACTGAGGCAAACTGTTGCTTTCTTGACATTATTTGAGTCTTTTATTAGTAAATGTTAGGTTGTTGTAGCTATATAGTGACCCAGAGCATGGCAATGTTTTGTGAAAGACCTGTATATTTGTGCTCCCCTTTTTGCTGAGGTCCGCAGGCCTGAGGGACTTACAGCAGTGATTCTTCCAAAGTACCTGAATGGTAAACCAGGAAGGCTGAAGGCTGTTATACCCTTCCAGAAATGGCATCTCTGCCCAGCTGGATCTGTCCTGGACCCTTCTGCTTAAGAGGATTTGTGTGGTGTAGCTAGACAGCAGTATTTCACCCAAAAGTGCCTGTGATATTGGTGCTCCTGGCCCTGGACAGTGGGGGCAGCAGGTAGGTCATGAAATTGCAGCCCTTCAACCTGGCAGGCTGTGATTCTGTCACCTGTCAGGGTATGACTGTTTGTTATTACCTTTGACTTTCTTCATAGATAATGGCCTTGATGTTGTTCCCTGACTCATCTGATCTTCAGTCATTAGTGTTCAATATGTCAAATCTGTTCTTAAGATGGTTTATAATTTCAGTTGAAATATACTCAAGGTCATATTGTGGTTCTCTTGGCTTTAATTTTCATTTTCTTAAACTTCTGTTTGAACTTGCATATGAATAGTTGATGGTCTGTTTCACAGTCCGCTTCTGGCTTTGTTTTAGGTGATGTCCATGGACATAGTCGCTATTTATAATTTTTTTTAAAAAAAGTATTTGCAATTATTAAATCATTCATTACACAAAACTCTATCATATGATGTCAGACTCATTTCTATCACCAAGACCATATTTGCTAAGTCCCAGTCCATCTTCTTTGTGTCCAACTTTTGCACCACAGCCACCAATTATAATTCATGAACTGTGATTGCATGGTCTATCCATTTCAGACTGCAAAAGTTTATAAAAAGCATCAATTTCTTCATCTTTGGATCCTGTGGTTGGTAGATATTCTGAATAATAGCTGTGGTATCAGCACTTTCCTCTATGTATATGGTGACAGTATCCTATCCCTCTCAGTGTTGTGCCTCAGGACAGATCTTGAACTGCTCTTTTTGACAATGAATACCACATAATTCTTCTCTAACTCATCATTCCTGGCATAGTAGATCATGTGATTTTCTAATTCAAAATGGACAATAACTTTAAATCTCAGCTTACTAATGACTAGGATGTTGGTCTTTATGCATTTCCATCTATGCAACTTCCAGTTTACCTAGATTCCTACTTTTTACATTCTATGTTCTGATTTTTAGCGGTTGTTTGCAGTTATTTCTCCTCATTTTGAGTCTTACTGCATCAGCAAGTGAAGATACATCAGTGGGGAAAGTTTCAGCATGCTTGCATCATTAGGGTAAACTCTACTTTGAGAAGGCAGCACATATTCATATTTTTGGTGCCTTTCAATATAATTCTATGGAACAGTCATAAGAAAAAGAATGATAACACAATTACAAAAGACAGGGAAAGACTTTTCACAGAGGAATATATTCAGATGGCCAACAGAGACATGAAGAAATGCTCAAAATCACCGGCAATAAGAGATGTAAATCAAAACCACAATGAAATACCAGTTTTGGAGTCTAGGGTTCTGAGTTTAGGATGTCAGTAGAGCTAAGATCTCTCTCTGTTTTCTGGAATCTGGGAGAAGGTTCTGAGTTTAGGATGTCAGTAGAGCTAAGATCTCTCTCTGTTTTCTGGAATCTGGGAGAAGGTTCTAGGCTTTTGTAGTTGCTGTAACCCAGACATTTCTCAGGGTTCCTTGGCTACTTATAGATGGGTGTCTGCCTTCCCATGTGTATCTGTGTCTGCTCTTCTCTTCTACAAGCACTTCATCTCAAAGTGGATAAAACGCTAAGGATAAATACATTCTGACCTGAATACTATTCACAGCCATGCTAAGGGATGGAGCATTAAGATAAAGATCTCTTGAGACGTGTAAACTTTCAAAAGGTATAGTTCTCAAACTCTTTCTCGGGAAGCAACTGGAGTATATACCAAATGAAGAAACCAAAGAACTAGGAATTCATCATAAGGCAGTAAAAGTAAACAGAACCCTCAGAGTAATGAAGAAGGGAGAGCTTATTATGCCCGAACTCCATCTAGAACACACCTGGAAGGATCAAAGAGCAATACCTGTATTGATGAATCTCTGTACCAACTTTGCTGCTTATAAAGGGGAAGTGTTTTCTGATTCAGCCCATAGTCTTTCTGATCACATGCTGCACATCTGAGAGCTGGACAATGAATACGGACAACAGAGGAAGAATTGACATTTTTGAGCTGTGGTGTTGGAGAAGAGCACTGAACATTCCATTAACCTCCAAAAGAACAAACAAATATGTCTTGGAGAGGGTACAGCTGGAGTGCTCTTTGGAGGCAAGAATTATGAGGCTATGCCTCACATACTTTGGGCATGCTGCTAGGAGGAGCCATTCCTTGGAGAAGGACATGATGCTGGGAAGAGTGGATGGTCAGCGAGGGAGAGGAAGACCCTCGACCGGGTGGACTGACACAGTGACTGCTGTAATAGGCTCTTACATGTTAGGAAGTGTGAGTATGGCACAGGATAGAAGAGGGTTCTGAGCTTTTGTTCATGGGTCACTATGAGTCATACTCCACTCGATGGCATCTAGCAACTCCTGTTCTTGCCTGCTTCCCTGGGTGAACTAAAACCAGCATGTGCAAACACATGTCCAAAGGATCAGGAACCAAATCCTTGTATCATTTGCATCTCAGGATTTGAGCCGAAGATGCTGATATAAACAAATGGATAGATTTGGAAATGATGCGTCACTTGCCTCCTCCTGTCACGACTCATGGGAACTACTAAGGATCCACCCACGTAAGGAAGAAGGGAGACATTTCTCTTCAGATACTAACTCGGAGACAGGCTTCAGGATGATGGAGACCTGTGACTCTCCAGAAGACCCACGCTCCCCTCTTGTTGTTATCTTCGTTGTCATCATCATAGGCCTGGAGTGCATCATAGGAATCACCACAAACGGCTTCATCGTGGCTGCCAGTGTGGCACAGTGGGTTCAGAATAAAGTGGTGCACTTGAGTGGTAGGATTCTAATCTTCCTCAGCTTGTCCAGAATAGCTCTCCAGAGCATCATGATGCTAGATATAATTCTCAGCTCGATCTTCCCACAATTTTATATGCAAGATGTGGTATATGACGCCTTCAAAATCAGTTTCATGTTCTTAAATTATTGCAGTCTCTGGTTTGCGGCCTGGCTCAGTTTCTTCTACTTTGTGAAGATCTCAGATTTCTCCCACCCTCTTTTCCTCAAGCTAAAGTGGAAAATTCCCCGATGGATGCCCTGGCTTCTGTGGCTGTCAGTGTTCAAGTCGTTGGGGTTCAGTGTATTCTTCTGCACGGACATCTATGCTATATCTTGTAGCAACACTTCTGTTCCTTGTTTCAACTCCACGGAGAAGGACTTTGTTGAGGCCAGTATGATCATCCTGGTCCTCTTCTACAACCTGGGCATCTTGTTTCCTCTCAGCATGTTCATCCTGGCAGCGACCCTGCTGATCATCTCTCTCAGGAGACACACCCTGCACATGCAAGGCCAGGCCTCTGGCTCCAGGGACCCCAGCACACAGGCCCACAGGAAAGCCATTGCCTCCATCAGCTACTTCCTCATTCTCTACGTCTTCAACGCATTTTCTCTATTTCTCTATACATACAACATCACTGATACCCACAGTGTCCGGACTATTTTGTGCAAAATCATCATGGCAGCCTACCCTGCTGGCCACTCAATTCTGCAGATCTTGGATAACTCCAGTCTGAGAAGAAGCTGGAAGCAGTTCCTGCACCGAGCTCATCTCCACCTGGCAGGACAGAGCCTGTGACTGACACCCAGGGAGCAGCACAGGACCTGGACCCTGGATCTTGGTTTCCTCTTAATATTTCTGTCTCCCTCTGTTCCCTCAAATCTATGCTGATACTTTCATCTGGTGCACATTTTTGTCCTGGAGACTGAGCATCAGTCATTTCTTTTGCTTCCCAGGCACGGTCTGTCTGAGTGATGATTTCCATGGACCTTCTGTTGCTACTTCTACTCGCTCTATTAAAAGCAATGATTCTAAGCCATTTTAACACATTAGACTCTCTGAGAGGAGAAAGATTTCAAAATACTAGCGTCCTGGCCTACCTTCAACCACAGTCAGAATTCCTGCTATTGGAAACTAGACCACATTCTTGAGTTCTTCAGATAAATTAAGTAAAATCTAAAGGAAAGGTCTGTAGCTTGGACTTTTGAGAACTCCCTTCTTGCCCCTCTTGCATGCCTTTGGGAAGTGACTGCAGAAGGCCACACTGAGTCCAATGGACATTTCCTGAGTAGCCTCTGGAAATGCATTTTGTGTCTTCTTCCAAAGACAACCTGAATAGCTTGAAATTATATCTATCAAATACTAACAATGCACAAAACATCTTTAACCCAAAAATATTGTTTTGAATTTTTTTCCCCTCCAGATAATGTGAATGTGCAAAAATATTTGTAGAAGGCTTTAGTCAGCCCTTTAACAGAACAAGCATTTATGAGGATACTGGTAAATCAATGAAATAGTATGCTATATAATAATTACTAAATGAAGTTTACATGATCTAAAATGTAAAGAGCTTCATTATATCTATGTAGTTAAATTTAAAAAGGACATTTTCTTGTGGAACAACGAGAAAAGATTAAAAAATTCTCAATTTTTTTTAAAAAGGAAGTATTCTGTGATTCTAGTTATATTTCTTTAAAAAAAATAACCATATGTAAAGAGAGGGAGAGAGTGAGTGAGTGTGTGTGTGTGTGTGTGTGAAGTTTATGAACCAAAAATGATGAATAAAGAACATTTTTTGAGTGCTAAAAAAACCTCTGATCTTTATGTCGTCCACATATATTTGCAACAGCAGCTCCAGGGTACAGCAGATTTATAAATACACATGAATCCATCACCATAATCAAGATAACAAGCATTGCTATCACTTTCCCACGTAGTCTATTGCATACATGTTAAAAGATACCCTCTTAACCACTTTGAACATGTTAAACTTGAGAAGGCATATGAAGTCCAAATGGAGACTTTCAAAAAAAAACAAACCTCAAAAACAAAAAACATGCAGGTAGAGAAGTCTAGAGTTCAGGGGAGAAATGTGGGCAGAAATTATAAAAAAATGGGAATCTTCAGCATGTGAACGGTATATTTAAAGTTATGCGATTACCAAGAGTGACTACAGAGAAGAAAAATCATTGAAGAGTTGAAATGTATGGGGTTGGGAGGAAACCAAGAAAATTAGTTGAATTCTGAGGTTTTTCAAGATTATGACACTCGAAGCTTCATTCAAACCCTAGAGATTGTTTTACGTCAAAGGGAAAAATTAGAAAGTAGAAATCTTTTGTCAAGCCCAACGGCTGTGTTTGGAGCAGAAATTAAACTGAAAACAAGGAGGTCAGGAGGAAAAGAAAGAACTAAACAAGAGGAAAATCGTTGCTTGGATGGAAGTTAGGGGTGCTGGGAACTGGCATGGGTGTCATGGGGAGCATGGGTCATCTGATAAAAAATGTAATTGCTCCAGTCTGATGACAACCTGATATAACATGAAGACAACTAAGTATTAGGCAGGATGATTTTCGGGTGGGAATGAAGAGGAATTTAGAAAATGTGTTAAGCTTTACCTTATTAACTCTGAGAAAGGGAACTGGCCAGGGACGAGTTATAGGTGTGCCAGCTGTGTGCTGAAGTGCAGACTCCTAGCAACCAGGTACGACAGAGCAGCCCTGGTCCAAAGCATTTCCTACACTAATATTTATGGCTGTTTCTATAGACATATCAAAATATATTTAAAAATGCTAACTATAGTCTTCATAGAAGAGGAGTCCTAGTAACGCAGAGGTTTAAGGGTTCAACTGTTGACCAGAGTTCAAAACTCAGCAGAGGAGAAATGTAGCGATTGGTTTCAGGAGAGATTACTGCCTTGAAAACCCCACAGAATATCTGTACTCTGTCCCATAGGACCAGCATTAGTTGGACAACAAACAGTTTGTTTGGTCTTTGGAACTTTGTGAACGTGAGGGAAGAGAGGAGCTTCCAGGAATCTTCCTCACTCCCTGATAGCAAGTCAATTCTGGTTCATATCAGCCCATCAGGAGAGCTGTTGTTTTGTGTCACTGAGTGACCGCAACTCATAGCCACCCTATTATGCACAGTATCTCCGAACTGTCCCCTATCCTGAGCCACTCTGTCTCCGACACACCTAATCCCATCTCCCGAGTTGCTGTGTCAATCTATCTCATCCAGGGTCTTCCTCTCTTGCTCTATTCCTCCTCCCTTCCTCACATGATGTCTTTCTCCAAGGACAGGTCCCTCCTGGCAACATGCCTTAAGTACATGAGACAGAGCTTTAAAATCCTTGCCCCAAGGAACAGCTTAGTTTCACCCTCTCCAGGACAGATCTATTTGTTCCCTTGGCAGTCCACTGCATGATCAGTACTCTTCTCCAGCACCAAAACTCAAAGGCATCAATTCTTCTTCTGTCACCCTTAGTCATTGGCCAGCTCTCTGATGCACAGCACATAATCACAAAGACCACAGCCTGGATCAGGCATATCCTATTGGGTGTCTGAGGGCAGAACAGACTTTTCGTCTTTCTCCTGCCACACGGCTGATGAGTTCTAGGCACTACGCTTACAGAGCCTTATTTTACCTTGTTTTCATCAACCCTTTCCATGGCACATCTTGTCCTTGCCATTACCGGGCAGGGCCAGCTTTCCCTGAGGTTTTTATCTCAAAGCCAATTCACCTACATTATCAATTCTCTTAGCCCTTCTGACTCTGACCCTCCATATCATTAACGAACAGCGGACTTTGGATCATTGACATCAGGTGTCTATCTGGGAATGATTGAAAAATGAACATTTTGTTTTCCACCTTTTTGTAGTGTTTGGGCTATTTAGGGATTGAAGTTCAACATCAAGAAGACAATGATCCTCACCCTGGGTCGATTGACAGCATCACAATAGACGGTGAAGAGATTGAGATTGTTAACAGCTTTCATTTTCTTGGCAACACTCTTGGTACCAGCAGCCAGGAAATGAAAAGACAAATTGCACAGGGGAAAGTCTACTCTCAGAGACCTCTCCAAAGTACAAAAGAGTAACAATGTCAGTCTGGAGACTAAGGTGTACCTGATCCAGGTCATGGTCTTTGCAGTCACTTGTTATGCATCAGAAAGCTGGATAATGACTAGGGAGGATAGAAGGAGAATTGATGCCTTTGAGCTGTGGTGCTGAAGAGCAGTATAGAATACACCGTGGACTGCCAGGAAAACAAACAGGTTCATCCTCGGGAGAGTGAGACCAGACTGCTCCTTGCAGGCAAGGATTCTGAGGCTTAACGTCTGACATACTTTGAGCATGTTGCAAGGAGGTACCAGTCCTTGGAGAGGGGCGTCATCCTTACGAGGGTGAAGGGACAGCACAGGGAAGAAGACCCTCCTTGAGATGGATCAATTCAGTGACTGTGGTAATGGGGGTGGGTGTGTGAGAGACAATAAGACTGACACAGGATAGAGCAGGTTTTAGGGCTGTTGTACATAGGGTCGCTATGAGGGACAGGTGACTCAACAGCATATAACAACAACAACAATGCATTAATTTCACCATTTTCAGAGACTTAATTAGGTAAGTAATTATGCATGTCATAAAGGTAGATAGAAGGATACTATGTGCTTTAATTTGTTGGTTGAGTTTTTCAGTATGTTTGCTTGCATGAAAAATGCAACCTCTAAAATCATTAATTCCAACATCTAGCACTCCCATTCCTCCTTCCTGTTTTTCTGTGTTACTTTCAGCAGTGCTGCATGGAGAAGTCCCAGATCCCAGACCACTGATAGATTTGGTTACATAGTTAACTATGATATCCAAATTCTTTGAAAACATGTATTTACCTATGAAATGAGACATATCTAAGGTTGCTTCAGAATAACCCAGCAGAGAAACAGGATACTCAGCTCACAGCACATAGAAAAATCAACTCAAGACAGATCAGAGACCTGGGAGGAAAGCCCAAAACCGTAAAGTTCATAATAGTCATACTGGAATCAAGCTTAGATGGACTAGTCTATGGTATAAAAAGACTGCTAAATACAGCCAGAAATGCACAATCTTGAGAGGATAAAATGGAATAATGTACTCTTGTCCAATACTACAATTCAAAGGCATCAATTCTTCTATCATTGTTATTCACTGACCATCTCTCAGCAGCATAACAAGTGATTGAAAAGACAATAGCCTGAATCAGACCCTCCTTAGTCCTCAAACTAAAATCAATGCTCATCAATCATTTGGAGAGGCTGCAGACTTTCCCAGTGCAATATATCTCCTGATTGCTGGTACCGAGAGTATTGAGTGTGGATACAAGTAAGATGAAGGCGTTGACAGTTTCAATCTCTTCTCCATCTATCATATTATCTATAAGGCCAGTGGTAAGAATTTTTATTTTCTTGATGTTGAAATGCAATCATATTGAAGACTGTATCCTTTGATCTTCTGCAACAAGCTCTTCAAGTCCTCCTCACTTACTGCAGGTAATGATGTGTCATCTGCATGACAAAGGTTATTGAGAAGTCTTCCTCCAACCCTGGTCCCACATTCTTCTTCATAGAGTCCAGCCTCATGAATAATTTGCTCAGCATACAGACTGAATGAGTATGGAGAAAGGATACAACCCTTACATGCTTCTTTCCTAATTTTAAACCAAGAAGTGTTCACTTGCTTTGTTGCCACAATAACCTCTTGTTCCAGTTACAGATTTCACAAGTGCTCTCATGCTGCTCAGTGTCAGCTGTACCTTGTTACGATCCACACACTCAAATGACTTTGCAAAGTCAATAAAGCACAGATAGATAGTCTTCTGGTATTATTCACCAGAATTATTTTCTGGTATGATTTTTGTTGTTGTTGTTGTTATGTGCCGTCGAGTCGCCTGCGACTCATAGCGACCCTATGTACAACAGCCCTAAACTCCGCTCTGTCCTGTGCCAATCGCACTGTCTCTGACACTCCCATCCCAATTATCCCAGTCACTGAATCAATCCACCTCATAGAGCGTCTTCCCCTCCTGCGCTTTCCCTCCACCCTCCCAAGCGTGATGTCCCTCTCTAAGGACCGTCTCTCCTCACAACATGTCCAAAGTAAGTTAGACAGAGCCTCAGAATCCTTGCCTCCAAGGAGCCACCCAGTTTAACCCTTTCCAGGACAAATCTGCTTGTTTTCCTAGCAGTCCATGGTATTCTCAATACTCTTCTCCAGCACCACAGCTCAAAGGCATCAATTCTCCTTCTATCCTCCTTGGTCATTGTCCAACTCTCTGATGCATAACAATTGATTGTGAAGACCATGGCCTGTATCAGACGCACCTTAGTCTCCAGAGAGACACCACTGCTCTTCGGCACTTTGGAGAGGTCCCTAACAGCAGACTTTCCCATGGCAATGCGCCTTTTAATTTCCTGGCTGCTGGTGCCAAGACTGTTGACTATGGAGCCAAGCAAACTAAAGCTGTGGACAATCTCAGTCTCTTCACCATCCATCCTGATGATGCCAATTGGTCCAGTGGTGAGAATCTTTGTCTTCTTGACATTGAGCCTCAATCCATATTGTAGGCTGCAGTCCTTGACACTCTGCAGCTGGCGCTTCAGGTCTTCTTCAGTTTCAGCAAGCAGGGTTGTGTCATCCGCATAACGCAGATTGTTGATAATTTGTCCACCAATCTTGACCCCACATTTCTCCTCATAGAGCCCAGCCTCCCGGATAATCTGTTCTGCATATAGGTTGAAAAGGTATGGAGATAGGATGCATCCCTGGCGTACACCCTTCCCAATTTTGAACCATGCAATGTTCCCTTGCTCTGTTCTGAGGACTGCCTCCTGGTCCAAGTATAAGTTTCGCATTAGAATGATCAAGTGTTCTGGGATTCCCATTCTTCTCAGAGTCAGCCACTGGTATGATTAGCTATTGTTATTGTTATGTGCCGGCCAATTGCCTGTGTCTCACAACAACACTACGTACACCAGCTCTGAACTCTGTCCTAGCGGAACCAATCTCACTGTCTCTGACACACCTGCCCCTATCATCCCAGTTACTGTGTCGATCAGTATCGTCCCAGGTCTTCTGCATTGTCCCTCTACCCTTCCAAGCATAATGTCCTTCTCCAAGGATTGATCCTTCCTGGCAACATCCCCAAGTATGTCAGACAGAGCTTCAAAATCCTTGCCTCCTTGAAACAGGATCCACATCTCACATCATGCACAAAAATCAACTCAAGGTGGATCAGAGACCTGGGAGTAAAGCCCAAAACCATAAAGTTCATAAGAGACAAACTGACATTAAGCTTAGAAAGCCTAGTCTATGGTATAAAGAGAATGCCAAATGCAGCCAGAAATACAATATGAAGAGGATAAAATTGACGAATGGGAACTCTTAAAGATTAAATCCCTGTGTGCATCAAAAACATTTTCCAACAGAGTGAAAAGAAAATCTACTGACTGGGAAAGAATATTTGGCAATGCCATTTCAGACAGGGGTCTCATATCAAAAGTTTACAGAATTCTACAGAGCCTCCACAAGAAAAAGACTGATAATACAATTACAAAATGGGCAAATGACATGAAAAGAATTTTCACTGAAGATATTCAGATGGTCAGCAGACACATGAAGAAATGCTCAAAATCACTAGCAATAAGAGAGAGGCAAATCAAAACCACAATAAGATTTCTCTCACTTCAAAAGTGGTGGCAAAGTGCAACAGAACAGCAAGTAATAAATTTTGGAGAGGATGTGGAAAGATAGGAACTCTTATACACTGTTGGTGGGATTGTAAAATGGTATAATCAC
>NW_006399805.1:12226517-12261072 GCF_000299155.1 Elephantulus edwardii
AAAAAAAAAAGAAATGCCATATGATTCAGCTATTCCACTGCCTGAAATATACTCTGAGAAAATTAGAACTGAGACACAAAGACTTGTACACCAATGTTCATAGTAGTGTTATTCACCATCACAAGAACATGGAAAAGCCCAAATGTCCAACCACAATCAAATGGATTGAGAAATAATGGGACATTCCTACAATGGAATACTGTGTGGCCCGCAGGAGCAATGATTTTGTAAATTACTACTTAATTTGGGAGGAACTGGAGAGCATTATGTGAAGTGAACTAATTCAGTCCCTTAAGGACAAATACTCTGTAAGACCATTATTGTAGAACATGTATGAGGATCCAAGGGAGAGGAGAGGAGGCGTAGGGGGGAGAGAATGGGCGAGGGGGTCACAAAATGTGATGGGGGGGAAGAAGAATGGGTAAAGGAAATGGGAAAGATCTAATGTGAAAAACAATGTACATGAACTTGTAAGTACTGATATAAAACAAAAATTTTCTTTATTTAAAAAACCCCCCAAATCCTTGCCTCCTGAGAGCAACTTGGTTTCACTCTCTCCAGGACAGATTTTTAGTTCTCTTGGCAATCTATGGTATGTTCAACACTCTTCTTCAGCACCACAATTCAAAGGCATCAATTCTTGTCTGTCATCCTTTATCTTTGTCCAGCTCTCTGATGCATAGCAAGTAATTCTGAAGACCACAGCCCGGGTCAGGCACACCTTAGTCTCTAGACTGACATCTTAGCATTTTAGTACTCTGGAGAGGTCTCTGACAGTAGCTTTTCCCAATGCAATTTGTGTTTTGATTTCCTGACTGCTGCTGGTGCCAAGAAGGTTGATTGTGGGCCCAAGCAATCTGAAATTAACAATCTCAATTTTTTTTTCTCCATCTATTATGGTGTTGCCAATTGTTCCAGTGGTGAGAATCTTTGTTTTCTTGATATTGAGCTTCAAACCATATTGAAGGCTGGAGTCCTTGACTTTTTATAGCAGATGCTTCAGGTCCTCCTTAGTTTCCACAAGCAAGGTTGTGTCAAATACATAGTGCAAGTTCTTGATGAGTCTTCCTTCAATTCTGATGCCGCATTCCTCCTCATAAAGTCCAGCCGCCTGAATTATCTGCTCCACATATAGATGGAAAAGGTATGGAGACAGGACACATCCTTGACACACTTCTTTCCTGATATTGAACAGTGCAGTGTTTCCTTGTTCTGTCCTAATAACTGCCTCCTGGTCCAAGCATAGGTTTCATTGTGATGGTGTGTGGAGAGATGGGACTCTCATATAACAATATAAAATCTTACCACCACTATGGAAAGCAGTTTGACACTTCCTCATAAAGTTGGGGATGGAAATATCATTTGATCTAGAAATCTGGGAATCCCACAGATACAGATATATAGATAGATTATGACAGGTTTGGAAGCAGAAGTGACATCTACTTCTTAAATAACATGCCTTCCGAAACTCTATGGACTTTGATAAATGTTGATAGTTGTACATGGGCTTCAGGCCTTTTGTACAGAGGGTTGTTATGAGTCATGCTCAACTTGAAGGCAATCAACAACAACAACAACATAACAAAGATAGATGATATATAGATAGATAGATAGATAGATAGATAGATAGATAGATAGATAGATACAGAGATAGATACAGAGATAGATACAGAGATACAAAAAACAACTGAAACAGCACATTGACAGAGAACTACCAGAAATACAAACTGGGCTTAGAAGAGGTCATGGCACAAGAGACATTATCACCAATGTCAGGTGGATCTTGGCCGAAAACAAGTACCAGAGGAATGTATATCTGTTTCATTGATTTTGCAAAGGTATTTGACTGTGTGGATCACAACAAATGGTGGTTAACCTTGAGAAAAATGGGAATCCCAGAACATTTGATTGTGCTCATGAGAAACCTATACTTGGAGCGGGAACCAGTCATCAGAACAGAGCAAGGAAACACTGCATGGTTCAAAATCAGGAAGGGCGTACACCAGGCATGAGTCCTGTCTCCATACCTTTTCAATCTATACACAAAACAGATCATTTGGGTAGCTGGGTTTTATGGGGAGGAATGTGGTATAAGGATTGGAGGTAGACTCATCAACAACTTTTGTTAGATCACACAACCTTGATTGCTAAAACTGAACAGGACTTGAGGTGCTTACTGTAGAAGATCAAAGAATGTTGTCTTCAATATAGATTGAAGCTCAGCATCAAGAAGACAAGGATTCTCAACACTGGGCCAATCAGCATCGCCATGAATGATAGAGAAGACATTGAGCTGTAAACAATTTGTTTGGCTCCACAATCACCATTCTTGACACTCAGGTCAGCAGTCAGGAAATCAAAAGACTAATTGAACAGGGAAAATCTGCTGTCGGGGACCTCTCCAGAGTACTAAGAAGCAATGATGTCAGTCTAGAGACTAAGGTGAGCCTGATTCATGCCATGGTCTTCACAGTTACTTGCTGTGCATCAGAGAACTGGACAATGACTAATGGTGACAGAACAAGAATTGATGCCTTTTTATCTATCATCTATCTATCTTTCTATCAATCTATATATTAGAGAGAGAGAGCATGCACATGCGTGAGTGAGCTCTAATGGTTCTAGTGGCAAGAAACTGCACTGCAAGCCACATGAAGGCATGTGATATGGTTCGAACTAAGCAGTTTCTCCACTGAGAAGACAGAGAAGGATGGGCAATCTCCTTCTGTGTGATTTACTGCCTCTGAACATCTGCTGAGGATCAGCTATGAGTCAGTCTCAGTTTGACAGTACTCAACAACAACTACATATGCATACACATTCATGGTCTCTGAAGCTTTATTTACAATAGTGAAGAGCTGGAAATAATCCAAGTGTTCATCAATGGAAACTGTTGTACACTCACACAATGAACTATTATACAGCAGAAAAATTATCAGGAATTTATGAAACGCTGCATAATATGAATGAATCTAGAGCAAATTATACTGAATGACCTAAGTCAGTCACAATCATGGTATGAGACCGCTAACATAAAAAGCTAATGAAAAGTTTATGGGCAGAATCAATCTTGGAGGGTTAACAGGGATGGAATGAGAAGGAAAGGTTTACAAATAATAAACAGGTAAACTGAGTGACAGGAAAGGCAATACGCAGTAAGGATTTGATTTTATACTGTAATTAATTAATCAGGAAACATATTTAATTGGAAAAGTCTGCCATCAGGGAACTCTTCAATTACTGAAAAGCAATGACAGAAGATTGAAGTCTAAGGTGCATCTCATTCAGGCATGGTCTTTTAAATCACTCGCTATGCATCTGAAAGCTGGGAAATAAATAAGATTATCAGAGGAGAACTGGCATCTTTGAGCTGTGGTTTTGGAGAAAAGTACAGAACACTCCATGGACGGCCGGAGAACACACATGTATCTTGGACAAAGTTCAGCCATGGAGACAAAATGCCCCGTGGAGGCCAAGATAACAAAGCTTCGCCTCAACATACTTTGGGCATGTTGTCAGGAAAGGTTACTCCTTGGAAAATGACATCACGCTTGGAAACGTGGAGGGTAGATGAAAGAGAGGAAGACCCTTAAAAAGATGGGTTGACACAGTAACCTTAAAAGTGGGCTCAAGTGTGACAAATTATGAGGATGGCACACAATAGGTAGAAGTGGGCTCAGATCTATTATTCATACGATCATTGTGAGTCATACTCGTCTCAATGACACCTAACAACAACAGCATTTTCCTTAATGTCATAAAACACAGTTTTATGAATGATTGAATGACAATGCAATATGATTTGCAAACCTCCTCTGAAACAAAAAAAATTAAAAATTGAGAATAAAAAAATGAAATTTAACTCACTTCCTCATTCCTGTTGGAGTTGAAACTGACCCAGAGCCAACCCTTCAGAGAGTTTTCGGACTGTAAATCACACCAGAAGAGATTGCCCATCTTTCCGTCTTGGAGCAGCTGGTGGATTCAAACCAGTTGCCTTTGTGTTGTCAATATATCTTCTTATCCACTAGGCTACAAGAGTCCCCTAAATAATGAAAGATTATCATGAGTCCAAATAAGAATTTAGAAAAACTACAAAATTAATCTAAGGAAATCAGAATCAAAATACTGTTCATTAAACATAGTCAGTTAATTAAAAAATCACAAGAATGATAATTAAAAATAAAAGCATATGCTTGCTCATTAAGAAAAATATAATACATTAGTATTGTAAACTTATATAATAAAAAAATAAACATTAACAGCACAAAATAAGAATAAGAGATAACTACAAAATGAAGACACTAAAGTAGCCTTAACCTATTTTATTCAGTGCTCTGCAAAGGAGTTTGAAAACCTGTGTTAGATAGATATTTCTAGGAAAATCAAAACTGACTCTATGAGTGGCAAGTGTAATAATTAGCATGGTTAAGCCAGAGAAAGTTGCCAAGATATACTTCTCCAAACATACCAGGACCAGATGTTTTCACACGGGAATCCTCCTATCAATTTCAAAAGAACTAATAATTTCAAAGCTAAGTAAATTGTTTCACATAATAAAAATTAAGAGCATCTTCCAAATCCTTATGAAGTGATTATCATTTTCTAACAAAATCCAACAGAAATATTCTTTCTAACATTACCAACTTGAGTTACCCACTTTCATGTAAAAATATCAAAATCCATTTGAGAAGACAGAACAAAGCAGTAAGGACGATTTTAAAATGAAGGTTGTTCAATATTAGGAAATATATCAATATATTTCATTATATATTTTAACCAAAGTTAAAGATCACATAATATTTTTGTCAATGTAAAAAACCCACAAAGCACAACATCCAATCTTAACTATAAATAAAGAATATTCGTAAAATAGAAATACAGATAAATCCTTAATATCGTAAAATGAGTTTCTCTCATCTTAGTAGGCAGTGGCTCTGAGAACCCGCTGGTGGGTCAGCTATGGGTCGGTTCAGACTTGATGACACACATCAACAGCAGAAGGCAGTACTTATCTTAAGGAGACAACAGTCTTTCTATCAAAGTCCAGAACAGACAAGCTTATTCACTATCACACTAGCATTGTGTCTATAGACTTTTCTATTGCAATGAAAACAGATACATAAATTAAACGCATAAAAATAGGAAGGAAAAGTGAAAATATCATTATGTGCAGATGATTGCATAACAATTAACAGCTATTACATATTATTAATAGCTGAACAGCTATTACAAATATAAAAACATGAAACTTTGTTTAAGGGGGAAGTCTTTCTAAAAACAACCAAAAATACAAAATGCTAGTAATAACATTAACAAAAACTCATGAACATCTATCTGGAGACTACTGTAAAATGCTTCTGAGGTATACCATTAGAAATGGACAAGTGGGAGGCTACTATTGTGTGGTGCCTATTGAATGTTATATTCCCTAAATTAATCTACATAGTCAGGGCACTTGTGACATAAATCCCCCCCAAAATTTTAGACAGCTGTTTTTAAAAAGAAAATTTTTATTTTATACTGATTTGCTTACAAAGTTTTAATACGTTGTTTTTCACACCGGATCTTTCTAATTTCCTTTACCCACCCTTCCCTCCACCCGTCAAAGTGTGTGACCCTGTGATTAACACCTGCCCATCTTCCCCCCTCAGTCCCTCCCCCCCTTGGATCCTCATACACATGTCACTAGTTATCTATTTCTACAATAATTGTCTTATACAGTATTTGTCTTTAAGGACTGATTTAGTTAACTTAGCATAATGCTCTCCAATCCCTCCCAACTTAGGTAGTGATTTACAAAATCATTGTTCTTACATACTGCATAGTATTCCATCGTGTGAATGTACTACAATTTCTCAATCCTTTTGATTGTGGTTGGACACTTTCCATGCTTCCATGATTTTGCAATGGCGACTATAATTCTGCTATGAACTTTGGTGTACAAATCTCCATTTGTATCTCAGATCTCATTTTCTCAGGTATATTCCAAGTAGTAGAATAGCTGAATTTCATTTCAACGTTCAGCTTTTTTTTTTACTTTTTATTTTATTATTTTGTGTATGTGTACCATCAAATCAGTTCTGACTGGCACAGGAGGAGCTTGCCCCTCCTTTTCTAGCAGAGCATCTGGTGGATTTGAATTGCATACCTTTGGGATTGCAGTGCAGCTACTTGCCACTAGGCCACCAGAGCTCCCTAATGTTCAGCTTTTTGAGGAAATGCCAAACTGCCTTCCAGAGTGTTGGTACCATTTTACAATCCCACCAATAGTGTATAAGAGTTTCTGTCTCTCCATATCCTCTCCAACACTTATTACTTGCTGTCCTATTAAACTTTGCCACTGCTACTGGCATGTGATGGTATCTCACTGTGGTTTTGATTTGCATCTCTCTTATTGCCAGTGATTTTGAGCATTTCTTCACATGTCTGTTGGCCATCTGAATATCCTCCTCTTTGAAAAGTCTTTCCATGTCTTCTGCCCATTTTGTAATTGTGTTATCTTTTTCTTGTGAAGGCCCTGTGTTGTTCTTGTCATGTGCCACTGAGTCAGTCACCTGTGACCCATAGCCACCCCATGAACGGCAGCTCTGAAGTCTGCCCTGTCCTGAGCCAGTCTCACTGATTCCCACACACAAACCCCCAGAGTCCTAGTTACTGTATCAGTCTATCTCATCTTCTCTCTCCTGGTCTTCTTCTCCTGCGTGGTCCTTCCACCCTTCCTAGAATGATGTCCTTCTCCAAGGACCAGTCTCTCCTGGCCAAATGCCCAAAGTATGTGAAATGGAGCTTCAAAAGGATTCTGTAAACTTTCGATATGAGACCCTTGCCTGAGATGCTATCACCAAATGGTTTTTCCCAGTTAAGTCGATTTTCTTTTCACTGTGTTGGAAAATGTCTTTGGTATGCACAGGGGTTTAATCTTTAGAAGATTCCATTCATCAATTTTATCCTCTCCTGGTTGTATATTTCTGGCTATGTTTTTCAGCCTTTTTTAAAATTCTCTTTTTATTTTTTACTGGTTTATTTACAAAGCTCGTATACATTGTTTTTCACACTGGATCTTTCCCACTTCCGTCACCCCGCCTACCTCCACCCATCAAACTGTGTGGCCCTATGACCTTTCAGTCTTTTTAGACCGTGAGCTAGGCCTCCTGTGGCTTGATTCTACTTTGTCTCTTAAGATCTTCATGGTTTTGCGCTTTACCCCTACGTCTCTGATGCATCTTGAGTTTCTTTTTGTGTGTAGTTTTTTTTGTGTATTTTCTTATTGAACATCAGTGGACCATAGATAGATGGATTAGATAAGTTTATTTTAAATATCATCTGCAAAGATAAAGCAACAGTGCTCAGAACCATCCTGGAAACAAAAATAATGAGGGAAGATTAACCTCACAAGATAATAAAGCATAATATGAAGTTAATGTAACCAAAATAATCTGCTAATAATCAATAAACATCCAAACAAACAGGACACAGCCTTCAGAAATGTGAGGATTTAGTATGTGACGGTGGTCTAATAGATAAGGAGTTGTGCTGCCAACCCAAAGGCAGGTGATTTGGATCTACAAGCTGCACCCTGAGAAAAAGATGGGCTTTCTCTTCCCATGGGATTTAAGGTCTCTGCAAACGAGCTGGAGGGTCGGCAATGAGCTGGTTCCCACTCAACAGCAATGAGGTTTTTTATAAAGATGGTTTTGAGAACAAGTAAGAGAATGACGGACTCTACGTTGTTGCTGTAGATGCTGTCTGAGTTGACTGTAACTCGTAGTGATCCTATGAACAGCCTTGCTCATTCGACCATTCTATCAATCTTTTGATCTATCTATCTATCTATCTATCTATCTATCTATCTATCTATCTATCTATCTATCTATCGTGTGCCATCCTCCCCACAGGTGCCGCTAACCTCGCGCCCAATTTCACAGTCACTGTGTCAATCTGTTTTGTTCAGGATCTGCCTCTCTTTCCCTGACCCTACCTTTCCCAGTATGCAGGACCGGCCCTTTCTGACAACATGCCCAAAGTGTGTGTGAGGAAATTTCACCACCCCTGCCTCTACGAAGCACTGTGATTGCACTTTCTCCAAGGCGTACCTGTTTGTTCTCTTGGAAGTCCACGGAACATTCAGCACTATTCTCCAGCACCACAACTCAAAGGTATCAATTCTTCTGTCATCCTTACTAAGTTTCCAGATTTTAGATGCATAAGAAGAAATAATTTAAAATACTGTGGCTTATGGTAATCATCTGAGGGGGAAAAAAGATTAATTCAGATGTATCTCCTACATCTTATATAAGAATAAATTGGAAGTGACTTGAATATTTTTTGTGACTTGAATATTTAAATGCAAAAAGGAACAAATTAAAACTGTAACAAATCTTGGATACATCAAATTAATTTGGGAGTTGAAGAGACATATCTAAATGTGACAAAAGGGGGATAAGTCCCAAGTTGTGAAAGACTTACTGATCTTACTACACGAAACAAAGATACTTCATGTCAACAACTACCATAGCAAAATCAAGAAGAATAAGAACCTATATTTTAGCTTCTCACAGCCCAGATACAAGTCCCTCATGTATAAAAAGTTAATATCAAACAATAAGAGAAAAACCAATTGCTGAATATTTTTAAGGTAAAGAATATAGAGTTAACAGAAAGTGAAATAAGTATTGAAATGGGATGTGAAATACTTTTCTCCAACACCACAATTCAAACGCATCAATTCATCTCTGTCATCCTTATTAATTGACCAAATTTCAGATATGTATGAAGAAGCAATTGAAAAAATAATATGACTTACAATAATTATTGGGGGGGAAAGATAAATTTGGATGCATTTTCCACATTTTTATAAGAATAAATTAGAAATCATTTGAATATCTTAATGCAAAAAGAAATTAATTAAAAGGTTCTTAAAAATTAAAGGATGATCTGCTTGATTTACAGCAAGAAGAAAAACTGCTTAAGCTACTCTGAGATTCAACCCTTCAATTACCAGCTTGGCAGAACTCCTAAAGTGTGATAATACTGCATACCGGTGACATTGGCTGCCTGGCTGTCTCAAATTGATTGAGGGGGCTGCAAATTACTACCATCTCTGGGGCAAGTTGGTAATTTAAAAAACAACAACAACAAAACACCATCACAGTCATGCTGGAACCAGCTGGTCCCGCTGGGTTTCCAAGGCTGTAAATCATACAAGGAATTGCTCATCTTTCTCCCTCAAAGCAGCTGGTGGATTCGAACCACCGAAGAGGCATACACTTTGAGTTAGCAGCACAACTCCCTACAGGCTTGGCCACCAGAGCTGCCTAATTTAGTAACAGCTATGCAGAAGGACATCATGCTTGGAAGGGTGGAGGGACAGCGCAAGAGAGGAAGACTCTGCATGAAATTGACTCACTCAGCGACTGAGAAAATGGGGGTAGGTGTGCCAGAGACAATGAGGTTGGCTCAAGGTGGGGCAGGGTTCAGAACTGTTGTCACTATGTGTTGCAAGTGACTCGATAGCACATAACAATAATAACAACAACGTGCATATTATGACGGTATAGTCTTTAACTTAATGGTTTTATTTTATAGAATTTATTCTATAGTTAAAACTGAGCACACAAAAAGTGATGTTTTTAATGTATTCATGGTTTAAAAACTGGAGTCATTGAAATGTCCATCACTGGGCAGTCATAGAAAGCAGCAGGGAGGACAGAGGAGATGAAAAGAGAGGAAAGGAGGAATGATGTCAAGAGAAGGCCAAACCCTGGAACTGGGGTAGCTTCCGGAATGTACCATTAAGTATAAAGACAGATCACAGAGCAGCCCATCTGGTACACTAACACTTGTATTTACAAGGAATTTTCTAGAAGCTATTAAGAAACCAATGTCATGGCTTTTTCTGCAGAAAAAAAGACCAAATGGTCTTTTTTTGACCATTTGGTTGAAAGACCAAAGTCCATTTGAGAGTCTGCTCCTTCAGCATCTTTCAGTGCCTTCAACAGTGTAGACAGCACATCTGTTCCACAAATGAACCGTCTGGAAAGCTGAGCTCTTCTCTGTGACCCCAGCTGGTCCATCTTGAGACCACAGCCCTACCATATACCTCATTTTGTAGATGAGAGAATAAACTTTGTCAGGATGATTTTTTTTGTCCATTTTTTATTGTATAAAATTTGAAAATCTTCTGGATTCACATTTTGCACATCTCCCACCACTAATGCCTGTTTGAGGCTTTCTTCTGATTTTGAGCCGTGTCAGCAAATGAAGGTCCTAAAAGCTTCATCCGTGTCGTTAAGGCAGACACTGTTTACAAGCCGTCACGTGAATGGGCTCAGCCGCTGGCACTTAGATAATGTGTCTCTACTATTCATAGATTTTTCACTGGAAAATTTTTAGAAGTAAGTTGTCATGTTCTTAGTTTGGATAGCCCGCCGGAAAAGATCCACCCTGTATGACCCTGCTAATAGTTACTACTTTTTTTAATAGAGATTTTAATGAAAGTTTATAAAGAACTTGGATTTCCAACCCTTCGTTGTTCCTGATAATAATTTAAAAACTGGTGGCACCACTTTCAGTATCACAGCAACATTCCCGCCCCACAGCCCAGCTTACTGACATCCTTGAGGAGACCAGGTCAGACGTAACTGTTGTGGAGACATCAATCTTCTGAACTTGACCAACGATAATGTCCCCGTTACACTCACTCCACCTTCTCTTTCTGCCTGTAGAGTGACTATCGCTCTGGGCCTCAGGGTCAAGGACAGCTCATGGTGACCCAGCGAACAAGAGATCTGCATCTGGTGCTATCGTCATGGTTGAAGTTCTTGTCATAGCCACTGTGTCAAGCCATCTCATGGGGTCTTCCTCTCATTCTCTGACCCTGCCCCTTTCCCAGCAGGATGTATTTTTCCAAGGACTTGCCCCCGTCCTGACAACATGCCCAGAGCTAGTGACATGAAGTCTCCCCTCCGTGCCTCTGAGGAGCACCCTGGCTGCACAAGTGACATGAAGTCTCCCCTCCGTGCCTAGATCTAAGGAGCACCCGGTTACACTTCCTCCAAGACAGGCTCGCCTGTTTGTTATTGATCGCTTTGGGCGTTGTGGCCCCTTGCTTGTCACTGTGATGCTGGAAGCTGGTCACTTGGTGCTTCAAATGTCAGCAGGGTCACCCATGGCGTGCAGGTTTCAGGAGAGCTTCCAGACGGAAACAGACTAAGCAGCAAGACCACCGTCCTGAAGTAAGAGGCATTCAAAACTACGGACACCAGAGCCAAGAGTCATGCTCACCTCCTTCCTAAACAGCACACTACTTCCTCCCCCTTTCAGGAAAGCCAGCGCCTCTTCCTAAAGCTCCTGTTTTCTAAAATCCAGTGTCAACAGCCCTCTAAGAGGAGATCAATGAAGGCCGAAAAGCAAAAGGCAAGAAGCTCCTGAGACTTTGAGGTCATGGAGGAGACACCACCAATCAGTGCAATTATCTGTCAAGGCCTGGGTCCCTGGCTGAGCCCCTGTTCACCCCAGAAGGTGGACTGTTCTGAGAGAAGAGGGGACCCCCCCTAGTCCTTTAACTAATCCACAGGACCATCTGTACACAGAGAGAGCCCAGCCTGACTTCACGGCCAAGTGCTCACTCTGAGCGAGCATTTTCCACGTGTGTCAGCCTGAAGACCCGCTCACAGCAATGCAGCCCTTTGCTGGCCTCCTCAACACTAGAAAGGGCAGAGCATGACTGTGGAAGCTGTGATGGTTACACAGACATCGTTCTTCATTGTTTGACCCCTGCCAAGGACCTTGCTATAGCTGAAAGGGGTAGGGGATGGGGGATTTGCTATTCAAAGTGATGGCACGCTTCCTTCTATGTTAACAAGTGAATTTTGAATAATAGATGAGGTGCTGAGAGACAGGCCGACTTGCTCTGTAAACAGCTTTCCCTAACTCATCACTCTTGGGGGACTTAGGACCTTAAATCATCAACTATCCAAACACAGCGTTGGCAGCCGAGGGAGAGCACGGCCAGAGGGGTCCTGCAGAGCCCACCCCACGGAGAACACCCCTCCATCCCAGCAGCACGCCACTCAGGACACAGGTCACAGTGCGTGTCACTTGTTTCTGATGGCATGCTGAGGTGTGATTTCAATGTAAATGGCCCAAAAGCATGACATAAACCCTCATCTATGTCTCTCTTTTCCCCAATGAGATTCTCAATGTTGTTGCTGCTGTTATGTGCCATCAAGTCGACTACAACTCATAGCGACCCTGTGTGCAATAGCTCTGCACCGAGCTCTATCCTAGTCCAGTCTCACTGACACACCCACCCTCACTACGCCAGTCACGGTGTCAACCCATCTCATCCAGGGTCTTCCTCTCCTGTGCTGTCCATCCATTGTTCCAAACTTAACATCCTTCCCCAAGAACTGGTCCTTCATGGAAACATGCTCAAAGTATGAGATAGAACCTCAAAATCCTTGCCTCCTGGCAACGGCTTGGTTTCATCTTCTCTAGGTCAGACCTGTTAATTCTCCTGGTAGTTCATGGTACGTTCAATACACTTCTCCAGCACCACAACCCAAAGACATCAATTCTGTCATCTTTGGTCATTGTCCAGCTGTGTGATGCATAGTAATTCATTGCGAAGATTCATGGCCTGGATCGGGCACACCTTAGTCTCTAGACTGACATTGTTGCACTTTAGCACTCTGGAGAGATTCTCGACAGTTAACAAAAATCTATCTTTTTTAAATCCTCCTTATCAAATTTCAGAAGTGACATCCTCAGATGTGTTTGCCTCTTCGTCCACTCCTGACCTGACCCTGGCTCAGTTTTCAGTCCCGCACTGGGTTCCTGTTACATCTTCACCACTCTCCCTGGATTCCGTGTCTTCCTCCTTCTGTTATTATGTCCTCTCTTTCTCCCCAGAACACAGCCACTACTCCTTCTTGGAGACAGCCCCTGAGAAGGAAAGCTGAGTCCTTGAGCATCTAGAAATGCTTCCATATTGCCTTCACTATAAGTATTTGAGGAAGCGCTGGTGGCCTAGTGGATAAGGAGTTGTACTGCCAACCCAAAGACATATGGTTCAAATCCCCACGCTGACCCTATGGGGAAAGATGAACAATCCCCTCCTGTGTCATTTACAGCCTCTGAAAACCCACTGGAGAGTCAGCTCTGAGTCGTCCCAACTCAAAAGCACATACCACCACCACTAGCATCTGACTGGGTGTGCAATCATCATTGTTGTTGTTATGTCCAAGTCAAAACTGACCCCTGGCTGATGCTGGGCAGGTTTTCAGACAGTTAATTGCTCAGGGGGAGACTGCTCATTCTTCTCCCATGGAGCAGCTGGTAGATTAGAACCACATGCCTCTGGGATTGCAGCACAGCTTCTTGCCACTAGACCACCAGAGCTCCATTGAGTTCCTGGAGCTCTAGCTGGTATATAATCATAGACCAAAATATTTTTCCTTGAGAATCTAGAAGGAATTTCTTAATTGCTCTCCAGCATTCCTTGTTATTAATTAGACATCTGAAAGCAATATGTGTTTTATGCTTTTGTATTTTTTAAGTTATCATTATTTTCTCTTTCTCATGGAGTGAGGTGTGGGTCTTGCTTGAGTCTTTTTCTGGATGTTTTTAGGATCTTTATTTTTGGTGGCTCGCTGGGATTGCACTTTGACTGATAACACGGAGCATCGACGCTGGGCAAGGTGCTCTGTAACGTTGTTACGGACCCAGGTCCTTCTAGCTTCTTGCCCTCACTTCTCTCTGTCACTCACCCTTACTCGTGTTTACAAGGTTTCCACCTCAAGGGGGGGGTCACCTCTGTATCCTCTCTAGAGCCAGGTCAGTGCCCTCACATGGACACTCCTGGAAGAAATCTACAGAACTCATGAGCTTTCATTTTCTGTCATTGCTGGGCACGTTGTAGGGCTTGATTAAACCAGGGTTCTCATGAAGAGGGAGGACGGAGAGTGAGCACTCCCTGGGCAAGCAGCAGAGAAAGGTCCTCGTGATGAGAATTGTCTGAGATCCACCCAGGCCCACCAAGCAGAAGACCAACACTTGCACAGCTCTGAGAAATATTCTCTCATTTTTAAAAAGAGTAACTTCGTTCCCTTCATTTTCTCTGATCTCACTCCCCGGAACTCTTTTGTGTCAGATTTCAGTTCTCCTCAATTAAACATCTGTGTCTCATAGTTTTCTGTTATCTTGTTTTTAAAATCTTTTTACTCTGCATTCTGGGACATTATCTTGACTTCCTTTTCATCTTGTTTCCATGTGACCATGTTATCATTTAGTATAAAGCTGTATTTGTAATTTGTTATCATTTCTTCTTGTTTCTGAACTGTTTCTGTTACATTATGCTCCTGCTTCAGGACAGAGCGCTGCTGGGGTAGCTGGTTACGTGTTGTGCTGCCAGCCAAAAGTTCAGTGGTTCAAATCCGTGGCTCTGCTTCAGAAAGAATGAGTGGTCTCCAAAGATGTGCCACCCATGGACTCTGATGGAGGTTCACCAGGAGGTGCATGTGGACTTGACAGTGTGCTGAGCTTCGTTTATTCACACTTGATGGACGCCCTTTGCCCCTGGTGGTGATGCGGCAGTAATTTCTCCACAAGTCAGCTCGTCTTAAGAGTTCTCCTTTGATCTTTATTTCTTCATTTGTTCCAAACGTTCCTATTGGTCTTTCTTTCTAGACTGTGGTTCCTGTTCCTATTTCTAATAATTCTTGGTACATAAAGATATGTAAGGAGGCTGTTTGCCCAAGTAGAGACTTTTTGTATGAAACATTCTCCTAACAGGGGGCTTTGATTTATAACTGGAACGTCTGATCAACCAGCTTCTTTTTAGGAATGTGAGTGGGAAATCTAACATAAGAGAGCTGTAATTAATGTGCAAAGTCTTTTCCATTTCCTTAGAGGAGAACGATCCACACCTGAATTACCTCTGTGCTGTGGAAGAGAGTTTGTGAGCTCACGGGGGAAGCTCTATGATAAACAGAACTCTAACGAGGGGCCTGGGTTTGCCCCATACGTGATTCTCATGATCCAAGTCTGTATATCCAACAGCCAAGACCTTCTATACTTGCAGCAGTTCCCAGAGTCTCCCCTGGGCACATTCTGAGTGTCCACTCAAATACAACCACAGTCTGCATCTACTGAGGGTCTGCCCCCAAGAAGTGGGGCAGGATCCCCAACCTGCACTTGGCCTTCTCACACCTCTTTTCTGACCATGACGAGTTCACTCATTTGCACAATGTCATTTTGTCTCAGTGGAGTCTCAGTACAAAGGGGAGGCAGACTCAGTTTCTCTTACCCACTACCTGAAATACATATATGTAATTATATATGAACCTACGTGTCTGTTTCAGGTTAATCTCTGATGCTCAAAATAGTTGATGAACAGATCTTAATTACATGACCTTAGTTTAGGGGTCATAAACATCCTCTAAAGTGGTTTTCTTGAGAACATTTGAGTTGGCATTTCAACTCCATTGCTAACACATCCGGCTTCCCTTCGTTTTATGATAGTGTGTCACCTCAGCTGGTCAGGGCAGGCCCGCGTGCATCTGCTAGAAGTGGGAGTCCAGAGTCCTCAGTGCTACCCACACAGGCCTCCCCTCCGAGGCATCAAGACCTTCTAATGCCGTTTCGTGACCCCTGGGGAGCTTAGCAACCATTACACGATAATGATAATGCAACTGCCAATTCCCCTTTATTGCTGGTGAAAGTTAGCTTCATAGGAATTCTCCAGAAAGTTCAAGGTGGTGAAAGTTCAAAGTGGTTTCAGACTAGGGCTGAGAGGGCTCATCAGTACGTTAAATGAAAACACAGGAAAACATCTCTCATTGTCCGCTCAGCACCCTCTGGACACAGCTATGTCCACAGCTGATAGTTCTCGGATATTATCTCACTGATAATAACAACGCAAAAATGGACAAACGCAGCATCTGAACTGCCTGAGCCAGCCCTACAGTGAGAAGACACTCATGCCGGTGCCCTGGATGCACTCGTCGCCATGGAGACACTGCTGCGGATGGAGGCATGGATTCTGGGGGGACAACTGCTGAAGAAGAGGCAGAGGCGCATCTCCTGGAACAGGCAGGAGCTCTTCAACGTGAGCACCAGGAGTGTGATCCTTCAGGGAAGGAGCCCTGACGGGTGGGTGTCAGTGCGGGGATCGTACCTGTGAGGCTGTGGATGGGAGACTTGGTCTGTGATGGACACCAAGCTGGGGCTCTCCCACCTCCTCCTGCATTGATACGCAGTGGGGCCCCAGGCAGGGAGTAGACCTTGTGTGTGGGATGACTTGAACAGAGCTCTCACCCCAAACCTACCATCTTACATTGACTATCGTCTGGTGAACTGGGGGCTACGTGGGTACCAGTCACTTAGACAGAGTGAGTTGATGGTTACAGCACTGGATTTGTAATGTGAAAAACCCATATGGACGTTAAGTAGGAGGTCATTGTTGTCTCAAAGGTTGCTGTGGTGAGGCACAGATCTGCACACAGAGTGGCTCTAAACTTGGGTGGGCACCTGGGGTCAGTGTCTGCAGAAGAGCAGCTGGGTCCACGGATGTGACCTCAGACGACAGAGACACCACCGTGGGTGATGGGGCAGCTGCATTTGAGATGCTCATCTCTCCAGCTCCAGGGCCCACATCTCTCCCAGAGTGGTCTCCCCTACTCCTTAGCGTGTCCCCCACAGCCCAGAAGCCTCTGGATTTTTCTCCACCATCAAGCTTGTGCCTGAACACACCCTTCCCTGGGGCTCCTTGCCTGGACCCAGCATTTTGCTCTACTAACAATTGTGAGGGCGAGTTGACCCTCTGCTGGGTTTCCTCGACTGCGGATCGTGTAAGAGGGTTTGCCCATCTTTCTCCCAAGGAGCGGCCTGGTGGGTTTGAACCACGAGAGAAGGGTGGCCTGTGAGTTAGCCCTGCAGGCTGCACTCTCTGATTCTTTTAGCTTTTTTAATTACTATCTCTATCCATCCTCTCAAAGGAAGCTCCCTCAGTTCTAAGATCTACTGTGGGCTGCATTTGTAGCTATGATTAAAAATAAACCCACCAACATCCTGTCAGATACGGTTTTCAAAAAACCTGCTGGCCAGGAAAGCAAATTCAAGACTGATCCAATTGCCACCAACACCTCCCAGGAAAATGCCATTTGCATCTCCACCAGGCGAGTCCATTCAAACCAGGGCCCAGATGGACCATGAGCAGAGGCGGCTGGGGGTGGAGTGAAGACAGCTCTGGAAACCCTGCCAAGGAGGCCATGCCTCTCTGCACAGGAGGATGTGCAGCTCCCCCAGATGACCAACGTCATGCCTTACACAGGCAGCACTGTCAGAGCCCAGAGTGGGTGACCCCCACCCCCTCAACATGCCTTCCCCAGGCACCCTCATCAATGACAGCCCCCCCGCCTCCTTCCTTCTCCTCTTCTGCTTTCCCTCCTTCCCTCTCCCTCCTCCCTCCTTCCTCCATCCATCCTCTTCCTTCCTACTCCCTCCCTCTTCGCTCTTCCTTCCCTCCTCTCTTCTTCCTCCCTCCTGCCTCCTCTCTCCTCCCTCCTTTCTCCCACCTTCACCCCTCATCCCTCCCTTTTCCCTCCCTGCTTCTTCCTCTCTCCTCTTCCCTCCCTCCTTCTTCCCCTTCCTCCCTCCTTCCTGCCCTCCTTTCTCCTCCCTCCTTTTTCCTTCTTCCTCCCTCCTCCCTCCCCTTTTGTTGTTGTTAGGTGCCATCGTATCTGGACTTTCTATCTCATAAGAGACAATAGAAGACAGAAGGCAGCAACAGACCCAGAGAGACCTACAGCCAACAAGAAAGAGGAGCCTGGCGCAGGCCCCCAGGTGTGCACTGGGGATTTCCTAGTCCAGGAGACAATTGACACCAAACCACAGAGAGACCCCAAGGAACGGCAGGCCTGCAGGTGCTGAAAGTAGATGAGGGCCTTCCCCCTAAACTGTCAGCCAAGGGAAGGTCTTCCCCAGAGCTGGTGCCTAAACTCGGGCTTGGAGTCATCTGAATTGTGAGAGCATACAAGATACCTCACAGCTGGTGTTTTTACTAATTAAGATGAAGGACTGTTTGAATTAAAGACAGCAGGGGATGCTTTTGGCTTAAAGTTTCAAGATCATCTTCATTTGCTGTCATCCTGTGTACTGTCAAGTCAGAGCCAACCCATAGCTGACCGTCTAGTGGGTTTTCAAAGGCACGAGGTTATGGGAAGCCAATACTAAATATCTGTAATAAACTGAATGCTATCAGGATGTGGGGGAGGCACGTTCAAGCTAGAGTTCACCCTGAGGCACTCAGGCAATCCTTAAGGTTTACCAGATTCTTGCATTTGCTGACCCCTCCCTCTTGAGTCAAGGGAAGGTTTTCAATAGAAAGAGCTTGGCTTCATTTGCATTGAATTCTCTTTGTGATTTACTTCCAGATAATTTTCAATAAAGATACAGGGAAGCTTGGCTTGGAGTCTTTAGTCAGAACTGCTGGCCCCCTGTTTTATGCTCTCTGTTCTATCTCATTCCTGGCTGGCTGTCTCATTATTAATAATTATAAAAATACTTTACCCTCGGTCTGCAACCCTAGGTTGTGTGAGAGATCAGCCCTCCTCCTTCCGTGGTGCTCTAGTGCCCACCTTCCCACTGACAGTGCAGCTCTTCACCACTGAACCACTAGAGCTCCCTAAAGATCATCTTAGGTTAATAGATCATAGGATTCACTCCATCTCCATGGCTCCAAAGATTGGCATTTACTAGAATCAGCACATCTGTCCTGCACTTCCCCCCTTTTGATGATGATTCTATGGAAACATTGATCTAAGTGTTCATCAGTTCTTCAACTGTACTTGGCCATGGTCCAGTTGTAATCTCCTGACAACACAGACAATTATACACTCATTCCATTTCCTCCTTTTGTTCATCACTTTCCTTCCTCTGTGGCTCCAGGTAATTGTCAGGTTTTTATAAGAGGAAGGAAGAAGGCCTTTCAGAGGAGGAGACCTGATGCCGGACGCAGAGGTTTAGGGAATCACTCACTAGCTGAGAGTCATGATCCAAGGACAGGAAGAGGATTTTGCTCTCACTCAGGGTCCTGGAAGGGCCACCCTGTGAGATCTGTCCTGGACTTCCAGCCTCAACAATGCTCAGAGAGCAAATGTGTGCTGTTTAAGGCTCTGAGTTTGTTGTAATTTGTTAGAGCTGTGATGGTAGCCCATGACCCGAGACGGGGCCGTGGAGCAGTAGAGGAGAAGCAGATACTGGACAGCTCCCCATGTTCGGAAATGCCCCTCCACCAGGCACTTCATTCTGTCAGCCACTCTGCCATGCTTGGCCTCTGTGATGTTGCTGTGACATTTCATAGAGAAGACCTTTGTGAGGGTCTCTCATTCAGCATTGTGTTGTCAAATTCACCTGTGTCACGGCGTGGATCACAATCTCACTTCTCTTTATTGCTGACTGTTATTCCCTTAGATCCATAGACCACATGCCCTTTGATCTGTGCTCCACTTCGTGGGCATCTGGGTTTTGGGGGGCATCGCTGCTGCAGACATTCATGTCCAGGCTTTTGTAGGGGGGCAGGAGGACCTCGGTGGCCTCTCCTAGCGAGGGACAGAACTTTATGCCACGGATAATCCCAGGTTTAACTTCTGGAGGCATATCTAAACCACGTCACATTCCCATCAGCAAGGAAAGAGCGTCTCGATTTCTCCACTCAGGCAGAAGACTGGCTGTGTGTGGACCGAGGCAGAGCCCAGACCGGAAATACCAAGAATTTCTGTGAGCTACTGGGTCATGTTCTATCCTGAGGGACAATATTGTGAGTACTATTATCCATACACATACAAGGAAGACTAGATAATACAACAATTTCTTCAAACATATGTACCAACAGCTACGGCCAAAGAAGAGGAAATTGAAGATTTTTGTCAAATTTTGCAGTCCAAAATTGATCTCATATGCAATCAAGAAGTATTACTGATAACTGGTGACTGGAATGCAAAAGTTGGAAACTGTGAAGAAAGAAGGGTAGTTGGAAAGTACAAACTTGCTGATAGAAATGAGGGCAGAAAAGGAATCACCAGATTTTGCACATTCAATGATTTTGAAAGGAAATTTTTTTAAACAATGTCACCACACCCAAGTATTGTAAGAACCTATACCTTTGATCTTGAATGTTTATGTTCCAGGAACTAGCTGACCACAAACTGAGCAAGCAATTACTGGCAAAAACCATATCTTAACTAACATCAGCAGCAGGTGACTGACCTAAAATTGAACTTCTGCTTTTCCAAAGAGCCAATGAGTGAATTCCACGCCAAAGAACCCCTAGACCTTGTATAAATTCCCTTGCTTTTTGGGGCTCAGGGTCGACTTCCCTGTCTCCTGCGTGAGATACAAATCGTCCCAAAGCTTCGTCAATAAAGCCTCTTGTGATTGCGGCGAGTGGATCTGGTGTGAGTTGCTCGGGGTCGTGCCCGATCTGGGAAAAGCCCTAGTTTGGGGTCTTTCAATTTATTCATTGCATATACCTTTAAAAAAACCACAAATGGCAACTTTACACATGAACCTCACAGATGGACTCTCATAGGAATCGGATTAACTACATCTGTGTAAGAAATCATCAAGAAACTCAGTATCGGCAGTCAAAACCAGATCAGCTGCTGACTGTGGAACAGATCATCAATTACTCATGTACAAGGTCACATTAAAATTGAAGAAAATGAAGCAAGTTCAAGAAAATATGATCTTCAGTATATCCTACCTGATTTAAAAATAATCTTAAGAATAGGATTGAAACATTGAACACCAATGATCGAAGACCAGATGAGCTGAGGGATGATGTCAAGGATATCATCCATGAAGAGAGTAAAAGAACATTACAAAGACAGAGGAGAAAGAATACCTGAGACAGATGTCAGAAGAGACACTAAAAATTGCACTAGAGCATCAAGAAGTAAAACACCGGGAAGAGATGCTTAAATAAAAAAGCTGAAAGAAGATTTCAAAAGGCAGCTCGAGAAGACAAATCTAATTCTACAACAAAATGTGCAGAGACCTAGATTGAAAAATAAAAAGATAAAACCTCGCTAAGCATTTCTAAAGCTGAAAGAATTGAAAAACAAATTCAAGCCTTCAGTTGCAATACTTACAGATGTTGTGGGCAAAAATCTTGAATTATCCAAGAAACATCAAGATCAGATGGAGAGAACACACAATCTCTGTACCAAAAGAATTGGCTGACACTGAAATATTTCAGGAAGCAGGAGCTGAAGAGAAGATTTCAAAGGGTATCATGGGAAGACAAAGCAAAGTATTAAATGAAATGTGCAAAAAGCTAGAGTCAGAAAATCAAAAGGGTCAAACTTGCTCAGCATTTCAGCATTTCTTAAGCTCATAGAACTAAAGAACAAATTCAAGCCTCGAGTTCCTAGACTCAAGGACACTGTGGGCAGAATAGTTAATTATCCGGGAAGCATCAAAAGAAGATTGAAGGAGTACACAGAGTCACTGTACCAAAAAGAGCTGGATAACACAGAAGTATTGAGTGAAACAAATTATGTTCAAGTGGCAATGGTGATGGAGCAGGAAGTTCAAGCCTTTCCCCACCCCCAATTCCTTCAGAGCAGCTTGAACTTCCTTCTAATCACCATTGCCTCATTTGATTGTGCTTATATGGAATCTTTATCTAAACTGAGAAGCTACTGTGAAAACACAGCAAGGGAACTCTACGAGGATTTAAATTAGAAAAGGTGCATGTCAGGCAAGTATCCTTTCACCATACCTATTCAATCTGATGCTAAGCAGATTATTCAAGAAACTGAACTGTATGTGAAGAATGTGTCCTCAGAATTGAAGACTCATCAATAACCTTTGGTATGCAGATGACGGATGGAGAAGATATGAATGATTGATGGAGAACAGACGGAGATTGCCAATAACTTCAGTTTGCTCGGTTCCACAATCGACACTCTTGGCACCAGCAGTCAAGAAATCAAAAGATTAATTGCACTGGGCAATTCTGCTACCAGTGACCTCTCTAGAATACTGAAGAGCAACGATGCTGGTCTGGAAACTAAGGTGCACCTGATCCAGGCCATGGTCTTAGCAATTACTTGCTATGCTTCCAAGAGCTGGACAATAACTAAGGAAGATAGAAGATGGATCAATGCCTCTGAGATGTGGCGCTGGAGAAGAGTGTTGAACAAATCGTAGACGGCCAGGAGAACAAACACGTCTGTCCTGGAAAGAGTCAAATCAGGTTGCTCCCTGGAGGCACGGATGTTGAAGCTCCATCTCACATCTTTGGTCATGTGGCCAAAGAGACCAGTCCTTGGAGAAGGACATCATGCTTGGAAGGGTAGAGGAACAGCACAGGAGAGGAAGACCCCGGATGAGATGGATTGACTCAGTGACTGAAGAAACGGTATTAGGTCTGTCAGAGATGATGCGTTGGCTCAGGATAGGGCAGAGTTCAGAGCTAATGTACACAGGGTTACTATGAGTCTCATTCAACTCGATGACATGTAACAACAACAACAAAAACAGTGCAGATGATACACCTTGCTTGCTAAAAGTGGGGAGGACTTGAAGCACTTGCTGCAGAAGGTTAAATAGCCGTCAATATGGATTGCATCTCAATGTCAAGAAAACACAAATACTTGCCACTGGATCAATAGGCAACATCAAGATAAATGGAGAAAAGATTGAAACTGTCAATGATTTTATCTTACTTTCACAATCAATATACTTGATACCAGCAATCAGGATCTCAGAAGAGGTTTTGCACTCGGAAAGTCTGTAGTCAGGGACCTCTCCAAATTATTGAGGAGCAATGATATCAGTTTGAGGACTCTGGTGTGCCTATTTCAGGCCATGGTCTTTTCAGTCACCTACTATGCATCTGACACCTGGACAATGGATAAAGATGACAGAAGAATTGATGCCTTTGAACTGTGGTGTTGGGAGAATAGCACAGAATATCCATGGACTGCCAAAAGAACAAACAAATCTGTCTTGTAGGACAACCAGGGAGTTCTTTAGAAGTAATGATAGTGACACTTCCCACATACTTTGGGCATGCAGTCAGGAGAGCCTAGTCCTTGGGAACATCCCTGGGAAAGGTGGAGGGTTAGAGAAAGACAGGAAGACTCTCGAGGTGAAGGACTCATCACTGTGCCTTAACAATGGGTCCCAGCATGTCAGACATCACGCGGATGGCACGGGATAGGGAAAGGTTCCTGTGTGCTGTGTATAGGTCACTATGATTTGTGGTTGATTTAACCTAAACCACCAGGAAGGCACCCTGGTGCCACAGTGAATAAGCACTTGGCTACTGACTGAAGGTTGGTGGGCTGAATCCAGCAGGTGCTCCGTAAGAAAAAGGCATAATCTTCATGCTTCCATAAAGATTAACAATCTTGGAAGCACCATGGGGCCAACCGTTTGGTCCACTGTCTACAGTGAACCAGGTCTTGGAAGGTCTATTTGGACAGAAAGAACACGGGCTCCCACTGGTGGCAGCACTGGGAATTGCCGTGCCTGAGACGGCTCAGTGGCCCCATCTCGTGGTGACTACTGTCACCTGCACTTTTCAGTCCTCATGGAACTCCTGTCGATCACACAAATGTCCACTCAAGAATGAATGAATTTGTCAGCACGAGCTGGCATTGACTCCATGGAAACGTCTCTGTTATTACTTCGTGAATACTAGTACAGAAGAAAAACAGTTATGTATTTCTGGTTCCAAAACAGAAACCCCCACATCCAGGACCAGAGACCCCAGGGAGATCTTGGCAGATAGAGGAGAAAATAGACCCCTGGGAGGAAAGTGACCAGCCATTCTTCCACCCAAAAAACGTGAGCGTGCGTGGTAGCCAAGGAGCGCTGGCTACAGCACTTGTGCTAACTGAAATGGGCACTTCTCGCCCACCCAAAGGCACCACGCATGAAGGCAGGGGCTGCCCACTTCTGTAAACCCTAGTCCAACCCCACCAGGCCAGTGCGGCTGGTGCGCTCATTGGCACATGCCTGTGTTTCTTTAAGAAAGGGTCTTTCAAGAAAAGGGGGGGGGGGGTCTTTCTTCCTAAAAATTGAAAATCATATCTTAACATCAAAGTTGGAAAATAAATACAAGTTATAAAAGTATTTTATTTTAGACACTCTTTTTCATTTGTTCAAAACACTTTTTGTTGTAGAACCAAAAATCTGTCAGTTTTTCCTTGAGCACCAGTATGTGTAAACCAAAAATTATGTGTAAAGGAAAAAACTCAAAGCAAAAATCACTATGTTGTCAGCTCCAACCCTTGCAGATAAATCCCCTCTTTCAAACAGGCTTGGTCCCACACCAGGTCACGCACATCAGGGCTGCACGGAATCCACAGGGTCTCCAGCACCTGGGTTTTGTCAAGTAGGTAACCAGGTCTTTCTTCAAGAACACTGGTGCACAAACACACTTCCAAAATGCACCCCTTCTGCTTAGGAGTCGATGGTGTTAACTGTTTGCCCCACTCAAGAATTACACCCACTTTCACAAGCTTAGAGCTGGTGCTTCAAGCTGCAGTGTGCACTGAGGTGGGTGCTGCTGAGGGCCCAGATGCACCCCCGTGGGGAGTGGGGTGCATCTGCACTTGGGTTTATCCTGAGAGCGTTGTACAAACATGGCCGGGGCTGGTGTTATTCGTAGGGCTTGGCCCTCTTGTGTCACTCGACCCACAGCCCACTCCCCATAGCCCTTCCCACCACAGGAGGGACAGGCCTAGGATGGGGGACAGTGTCCTCATCAGATCTGGTCACAGGCCATTTGGGGAATTCTGTTTTTCTCACGTGGTTCAGGTCATCGGTTGTGTTTCCAGAAGCCAGTGCAAACAGAGAAGCAGCTCACGTCAGTCCAAGCCGGACAAGTTTCCCCAGAGAGTTTTACAGCCGCCTGTGGATGCTGGGCTGGGAACTCGCCAAAGGCCAATTATGTGATAACAATCTTTACTGGCTGGTCCAAATGCCTTTCCTTCACACAGGTCAAGGGGTTCACACAGCAGCTGAACAAACTCCTGCCCGCTCAGCCTGACTGACCCCAGCTCCCACGTGCAGGGAGTCCAGTCCAGGCCCCCAAGCTCTGCCACTCCCCCTGAGGGGCCACGTCTGTGGTGAGCCCCATGTCCCCGAAGGGCTCATCTGTGGCCTCTAACACGAAGCAAGCCTGCTGAAGAATGCAGAAGGGGGACGGAGCCTGGGCGCACAAGGACTCACCCCAGGGGCCTGAAGTCTCATCCTGAGTTGGTGCCAGGAGCGCGGAGCCTGGGAGACATAGGCTAAGTGATGGGCTGCCGGCAGAATATTCAGCGGTTGGAGTCCCCCCAGCCGCTCCTGGGGGGAGAGACGGTAATCTCCTCCTGCAATGATTCAAAGACTTGGAAGCTCGGCGTGGGGGGGGGTCACCGGAGCCAGAGCTGAGTGGCGGCAATGTGTTTGGGGTTTGGCACCAGGACCATGAGCCACGGGAAAATGTCCAGTTCTCTCTGGTCACAAGAACAGTTACACCCGAGTTAGGCCTGCCCTCCCTGAGTGTCCCTGTGGTCCTGGGACCCCACGGTCACTGAGCCAGGAAGAGAAGAACCCTTCCCTCACCTTTCCTCACCTCACCTTTCCTCACCTCACCTGGGCCTCTGCTGGACCCGAGCAAATGCCCATGTGACCACAGAGCCTCCAGGGTGACCAGGCCCTTTCTAGGGGTACAGGAAGACCCCAAAGCTATGGAGACCCTCCTGCTTCCTTGACTAATGACCCCCTCAGCACTGAGAAGGGGCCTCTCAGAGACCCTCCCCGCCTCTCACTATCCATACCCCTGGTCACCAGAGAGTCCCTGGATTGTACAAATGGCCAGCTGCTAACAGAGGTTGAAGGCTTGAGTCCATCCAGAGTGCTGTGGAAGAAAGGCCTGGTAATCTCCCTCCAACGTACAGCTGCTGAGAACCCGCCTTGCACAGACCCACCCTGACCACACGGGCTTAACCGGCAAGCCCTTCAGCCAGAAGTAGGAAGAAATCAAAAGCCTATTCCAGTCCGGCTGCAGAGAGCCCACAAGTTCTGGTCTGTGCTGTGGGGACCCCACTGGGAACAGAAATAAGGTTGATGCTAGTTCAGAATCAACATCCCTTTCCCTGAGCTGTTCAGGCTCTGAGGCTCCTCTCCATCGGCCAGACTCCCGCAACAGCTAGCTCCGTTAGGGGCTTTACTCCCTTGTTCTGGACCCAGCCTCGTATCGTTAACAGCCAAGGGTCTGAAGCCTTGGTTTTCCAGTTCCCCGTGAGCCTTCAGGCTTCGTGGATGAGAGAGGACCATGGACTGAAACCTGCGCTGGCTCCATACCTGCACCCACGTGGCTCCACGATGGTGGGTGTGCTGGGAGGGGCAGACTGCGTCCAGCCCCCATGTGCCCCCCAATCCCCTCCATAACTGCTCCATTGATTCTCCCCACGCCCCTGGAGCCACAGGCAGACCCTGCCCGACCCTCTGCTCCCATCTCTTAAAATCCAAGACAGACAGGAATGGAAACCAGATGCAGCCAGTGTGGAAACCAGCCACCCAACCCAAGCCAGCAGCCGCCGCCACATGGGCTCCCACTCAGCGTCCGCAGGGCAGAGCTGTGGGTGGGTAAGATGTCCAAGGCTGGACTCCCCAAGAAGCAGGTCGCGCAGAGTCCCCTCACCTAACAGCTAATGGGTTCAAACCACCGACCTTCCACATAGCAAAGCATTGACCCTCCGCACCCCAGGCTCCTCTGGGAGCCAGCTGCCATGCAATGAAGCTCATACTCGCGTTGTTAACCACAGACTCGCATAAATGGGGACAAAAACGCACGAACCAATGAGCCTTTGGCTTTGGAAAGTGGAAACTCCTGGCAAACAGCTCTCCTCTCCCGGGGTACAGAGCAGTTAACGCGTCTTGTAGAGAAAACACCAAGTCACGGGGTCGCCCTGCTCCGTCTCTGACCCGCTGAGTGTTGACATGGTGCGTGTCCTGCTTCCAGGGAGCCCTTTCTCCATTTCTCAACACACGGCCTTGGCTGGGGCTATTTTTATACCAAAAACAGTTTATCTCACAGAACAATTTTATAATAGTCACAACACTCTGACTTCTTTATTTTAAGTAAAATTAACTTGGAGAGGTTTGCTCCCATCACCTCTTCAATGACATGAACACTGTGCTGGCGTGTAGCAGCTGGCCTGGGCCCCCGTGTCCGGGCGCTGGAAATGTGTGGATTCTGCCACACGTGGAAAAACGCCTGCCTTCTTTAAAACAAGAAGCCACTCTTACTTACTTTCAATATTAACTGACAACATTGATGAGAAATACTGTCTATTTGTGCTTTATTGACTATGCAAAGGCATTTGACTGTGTCAGTTCTAACTAGTTATAGCTAACATTGAGAAGAAGGTAATTCCAGAGCATTTAATTGTGCTCGTGTGAAATTTACATGTATATACCTAGACCGAGAGGCTACTGCATGGACAGAGCAAGGGAACACTATTTGGTTTAAAATTAGGAAAGGTGTGTGTCAGGGTTGTGTCCCCTCTTCATACCTGTTCAATCTGTATTAAAAATAATGAATCTGGATCTACACACACCCCAGTGAGCCGACTTTCAGTCAAACAAGAGACAGGCCCATTAGGGGACAACATCAAGGGGAACTCCTTCCTCAGAACCACCAGGCAGACAAGCTCACAAGGGCAGCCTTTGTGCAGTGACAAAGCTCAGAGGGCAAGATGGGAGAAGAGAGAAGGAAAAATGGGAATGAGAACCACAAGGAGGAGATGGGTAGAGTGCTGCTTCAACTAGACCTTAATTAACATCCTGAAACAAAGTCTGTATGAGTGAGCGAGTAAGTGAGTGAGTGGAAAATCCATTTTCCCTGTAAACTTTCACTCAAAGCTCCATAAAAAACAAACTGAGCACCCACTACTGAGCTCCACGGAGCAGCACACAGCTGTGACGTTGTCAGATCTCCTGCTTTTCAAGAGAAGAGTTTTGGGGGTGGGTGAGTTTTAAAGGCTGGGGCATCCCACCCAAAACAGTCATGTCCAGAGTCGGCAAACGCCCTGCAACACCAGATGGTGCAAGAGAAAACACAGCCGCAGGCCATTCTCTTCAACCCTCAGTCTCTGGCTAAGACTTTCATTCTGACCCTGCTCCTATCAGTGTGACCTTTTAGCCCTGTCTGGCTCAGTGACCTGGGACAAGTCCTGGACAGTGATGTTGTTAGACGCCAGTCAGTTGTCTTGTACTCAAAGCAACTCCATGTACAAGAGAGCAGAAACTGGCCTGTCCTCAATTCTCCTTCTCTGTGCTGGGCTTACACCCATTGTTTAAGTGGTTTTCATCCAATCATCCATATACCTTACGTTTTGTGGCATTAATTGATCAAATTTATTACTATGTCTCATCAAATCCTCACTGCACCCCTACCCATGCACCCACATTAGCTGATCTCTGCTGCCCTGAGATTCCTGCCCCCTCTTCTTGCCCCTCCGTCTCCGCTGCCCCATCCCCGTGGGCACGGTTATGCAGATCCTGTTCCAAGCTGTGACTTGCAGTGCCCATAGCGTCTGCTTGTCCACGCTTCCCAGGGGGGGTTTTCCTTCTCCTGGTCCTTTATGGTGTTCAGCCTCCACATTCTACCTCTGCTCTCCTCTTCCTCGGCCCCCCAGCCCCTCTTATTTTTACCGTAATGATCTTATACTGCATTTGTCCCTCACCCCAGCCCCTCCTATTTTCACAGTAGTCATCTTAATACGGCCCTTGTCCTTTTCTGACTGAGTTATCTGACTCAGTACGATGTCCTCTAGACTTGCCAATGCAGTGAAGTATTTTATTAATTCTTCATTAGGGTTTCCTCACTATTTAAATTAATATTTTCTTGTTCATATATATTGTGTTTCACACACGTATGCTGTGTTCCATACAGTCCTTCATTTATACTACATTTTGTTCATTTATATTGTAGGGGGTTTTCACTCTCTTACAATCATGTTGTATTGTATTCCATTGTATAATGGACCACAATTTCTCTAATCATTTGTTTGCTGATGGCCCTTTTTGGCAGTTACTGTGTCCCTCCTCTCGTTGAGAATCTTTTTCTCCTTCACTAACTCTACTTTTTCCAACATGACACTCTCCTTCAGGGACTGCTTCCTGCTGATTACATGCCCAAAGTATGGGATATGAAGTCTTGCTCTGGTTACACTTTTTCCAAGACAGACTTGTCCGTTATTTTGGCAGTCCATAGTCTAGTTGATATTCTTGAGGACCAAGAGCACAATTCAAAACCATCAATTCTTCTTTTGTCTTCCTTGTTCAACGCCCAGCTCTCACATGCATATGAAACAAGTGAAAATGCCCTGGCTTGAGTCAAGTACACCTTAATCTGTAAAGTGGCATCATTGCTCTTTAACAAGATCACTGACAGCAGATTTACCCCTAATGCAATGTGTACTTAATTGCATGAATGTTGTTACCCTGTGTGTTTACTATAAACCCAAGTAAAAGTAAATCCTTAACAACTTCAATCTTCCTTTATAACAAAGCTGTTTATTGGCCAATGGTGAGGATTTCTGTTGCCTTGGTGTTGAGGTGTGATCCATTCCAAAGCTTTAACAGTAAGAGCAGCTTTGTGTTCTGCTTTGTGTTCAAGTGTGTGTACGTTGCTGCAGAGAGTCCGATTGCACTCTGGTGCCCAGCCAGCGTAGAGCCGCATGCTTCCAAAACAGGAGATGCTATTGCAAGTGATATTGTTGGCACATTCTCCACCTTGACTCTGTGCCTAGAACATTCCTCCCCTCCCAGGCTGTCCCAACTGACTCAGTCTTTAATGGTCACAAGATCCTGTAAGATGGACATGGTAGTGACCATGGAGACTCTCTTCATCAGGGGTCATTCTGTGTACAATTTAGGGACATCGTGGAATAGCTGGTCTTTTCTGGAAAGACCTCAACTCTAAACACAGGATTTTCATGTCTGAGCTGTTAGGCTTTCTTATTGACAAATATCAACAATAGGAGGAGAAGTCTTCCCTAAGCACAGGAGAAGGCGTCCTCAGGGCTTAATGTGTTATGTGTTGGGTTGCAAAACAAAAGGTCATTGGTTCAAATCCACCAGCTACTTCACAGGATAAAGTTGAGTCGTCTCCTCCAGTAAAGTTGCGGGGTCTTGGAAACCTGATGGCGGGTTGCTAGGAGTTAGAATTGAATCAACAGCAGTAGATAAAATAAGAGAGGGGGGTCCGTGGAGGGGTCAAATGGCTAACACATTCATCTGCTCACTGAAAGGCTGAAGGTTTAGGTCCAGCAGAGGCCCCTGGAGAGAAAGGCTTGGTCTGGACAGTCACACAGCTCTCCTGGGACACCCAGGGGGGTTCTCTGGAGCAGGAGCCAACTTGTCCACAAAGAGCTTAACAAGGCGGATAAGAAACAAGTGGGACAGAGAGGACGGGCACACGCAAGTCAGAAGCTCGCCTTCCCTGCCGGACAGTGGTGCCGCCCTGGCCAGCATGCCACCTAAGAGGCCTCCACCATCGTCAGAGGCGTCTGTGTGCTGCTGGGATCCTGAACAGGCCCCGGTGGGGCGTCCGCGCGGGCAGGGTGGGAGGAAGGGTCTGCTGTGGAAATCCAGTCCTGTTTCACTGCAGGCTGATCTGCAAGCACTCACAGGGATGGCTGCCCCGTGGGGACACGTGGGTCCCCGTGAGTCAGGGTCCATTCCATGACACCTCACAACCACAAACAAGGCAGGCCAGCCAGGAAGAGGATCAGGGGACGCCCCTGCTGGGCCGGGGCTGCAGGGTGAAGGTCAAGGGCCCTGAGAGACCCTGGCCAGTGGCCATGGACTGACCCCTTCCCAGGGGGCCCATCCCCAGGCCTTCATGACAAATGGAGAGAACGCCTGTAACCAGATCTGTCCGCATTTGCATTCCAGCCTTCCAGCCTGTCCTCGTGTGACAAGCAAATGAAGACAAATTGAAATGACCGTCAGCTGAGGAGAAGAAAACACCAGTGACATCGAGTCGGGGGACCGTGGATCTGAGACCCGCTTGCGGTGGCCACAGAGGATGGCCACCGTGAACACAGACACCACGGACCAGGACATGCCGCTGGTGAAGGTCGTCGTCACCCTGCTGGTGTTGGGGCTCGAGTGTGCCACGGGCATAGTAGGCAACGGCTTCATCACGGCCATCCACGGCGCCGAGTGGGCCCAGGGCAAGCGGCTGCCGGTGGGCGACCTCATCCTGCTGCAGGTCTGGGTGATGCTGGAGAACGTGTCCAGCACGCTCCTGCGAAGCTTCTACAACCAGAACCCGGTGTACAGGCTCTTCAAGGTGACCATCATGTTCCTCAACTACTTCAACCTCTGGATGGCGGCCTGGCTCAGCGTCTTCTACTGCCTCCGCGTGGCCAACTTCTCCCACCCCCTGTTCTTCCTGATCAGGAGGAGGACGCTGGCGCTGGGGAGGCTCTCCTTGCTCCTGTCCTTGGGCTTCAGCCTCCCCTTCTCCAAGGACGTCTTCAACGTGTACGTCAACAGCTCCGTCCCCATCCCCGCCACCAACATCACCGAGAAGAAGTACTTCTCCGAGACCAATGTGGTCCACCTGGCTGTGCTCTACAACCTGGGCATCCTGCTTCCTCTGGTCATGTTCGTGCTGGCCGCCACCCTGCTCATCGCCTCCCTCAGGAAGCACGTCCTGCACATGCAAAGCAAGGCCACTGGCTCCAGGGACCCCAGCATGCAGGCCCACATGGGCGCCATCAAAGCCCTCAGCTACTTCCTCGTCCTCTACATCTCCAACGCGGTCGCTCTGTTCCTCTCCATGTCCAACGTCTCCGACACCAACAGCTTCTGCAGCTTCCTGTGCACGGTCATCTTGGCGGCCTACCCTGCCAGCCACTCAGTGCTGCTCATCGTGGCCCTGGGCTGAGAAGGGCCCGGAAGAGGCTCCAGCAACGAGCCCACCACTGCCTAAGGGAGCAGACTCTGTGAGGGCACCCTGGAGCCCCCCAAGACCTGGTCCCCAGCGCCATGCTCCAGATGCTTCGCCTGGTCCTCTTCTGCTCAGACCAACCTAGACCTTCCCCAGCATCTAGATCCCACCATGCCTGTGAGGCTGGAGTTTCCACAGGACTCTGCCCAAGAGTGACCATCCCCCCCAGTGACCACACCAGGAGGGACTTCAGGCTGCCCCTGCATCCTCCTCTACCTCCTCCCGGCTTCTGCTGAGGGGATCAGAGGGCTGATTTTGCTGGGGACGGTCTACATTTATGCCTGGTGCCAGAGTGATCCTTCAGTGGACACCCACTAAGTCCTGGGTGACCGTGTCTGTGTGCTGGGTTGTACTAGGATGGTCTACCTTTATGCCCGGTACCAGGTGCGATTCTCAGTGGGCACCCACTAAGTCCTGGGTGATGGGATCTGTGTGCTGGCTTGTACTAGGACAGTCTATCCTCTATGCCCAGTACCAGGTGCGATTCTCAGTGGACACCCACTAAGTCCTGGGTGACGGGGTCTGTGTGTGGGCTTGTATACTTGCCCTACAGGGATCACTATGGTCAGGCAGGAGGGACAGTCCGGAGGGCAAGGGGTAAAAGGAAAGCAGGAGAGAAGTGCCAGTGAAAAGTGAGTGCTGGTGGACCCTGAGATGAGCCGGGAGAAGAGCCTGGGGTGTGCACTGAGGTGAGGTCACGTGGGCTACCACTGGAGTGACGTGGGTGTCATCAGACCACGGGAGCTCCCAGATGGAGAAGGGAGAGGGACAAGAAGGGGGCTTGTAAACACTGGTCACACGGGCGGGTGGGTAAAGGAGAAGCACAGTGTTGGGCTAGTGGTGGGCAAGTGTGGGGTCACCACCAGGTGGGGGCTTGTTCCCGTGTGGGGAGGCGGGGGGTAGGAAAGCACATGAGGAGCAAGAGGATGGGGGGGAGAGCAGACCTGAGACCACACAGGGTCCCTGCCTGCAGCTCTGCCGGTTCCGGCCACACAGTGACAAGGGACAGGGACAGGTGTCCGAGAAGCTGAGGGGCCACTAACAAAGTCCATGTGATGTGGAACCAGGAAGACAGAGGTGTAGGGCTTTCTCATGCTTGTATTTTAAAGTTGTCATTACTACGCAACCTGGAAGGGTGCTCCAGGGTCCCCAGATGCACATGTCAGTCTACAAAAAGATGAAGTCTCGATGCCCCAGGTCCTAGAGAACTTAATTCAGAGAGAGTTCCTTAAGTCTAAAAGCAGTAAAGGACGTCACACACACCCCCCACACCACATGTGATCGGGTCCCAGCAAGTCCACGGAGCAGTGTGGTCCCCAGGATGGAAGACAATTTGCTCTGTGCACCACCTCCCCCCAGTAAAAACCCAACAGGCAGCGCTGAGCTTAGAGCCATTGTGAATGGGACACTGAGAACCCCAAAGTGACTGGCCTGCACCCTGATCTGCAAGGGTCACAGGCTGGAAGACAGTCCTGAACCACTGTGTGTGACCTGTCCAGAGGGGGTCTGCAGCTGGATCTCAGCTCAGAAAGTTTTCATTGAAAACACCCCCCAAAAGCATCCTACTCTTTCTTGAGAGGGGCCCTCACTGGACAGGTGCAAAGAGGCCGAGAGAGGGAGAGGTTAAGGGGGCTGCCTCCTGCTCGGGCTGGTCAGAGCTGGCTGACCACCTGACCTAACCTCGTGGCAGACTTCTCTTCTTCCTTCATTCTCCAGAGAGCATGGTCAACATTCACCCCCTCCTTAGAGAGGAGCTCCAGCTTGCCTCAGGATTCCCAGGGCCATGGCAGACCTAGAACCCTGACTGAGTGGCGAGGACTGTGTGTCTGCCCATCCTGCAGCCAAGGGCCACTCAGGACAGAGAAGACCACTAAGAGGTCCATAGAGAGGACGGAGGATCTGGGCAGCACTCCATCTTCCTCAGCCGTCCTAACGTGCAGTGACAGCAGTGGGAAGGACTTTTGTCACTGAGTGTGTGAACAAAGGCTAGGTGAACTGAGACGTGAAGCCATTCATGTAGGGAAGAACAGGCCAGGTAACCTCTGGTATGCCCAGCCAGGTGTGTCTACCTGAGGAGGTAAAGTAAAGCCCTCCACTCAGTGCCAATCACCCTCACCAACAGCCCACATCCACCCTGAGGTCCCAGGCTGTCCTCTCTTTGCCTTTGCCTCTCTGTCCTCCTGACCAAATTGTCAACATCTTGTCTTTCTGTCCTCCTGTCACAGTGAAGTGTTTGCTCCAGTCCCCCTCAGGCCCCCAACACCTCCAGCAGGTATACGGCCAGGGGAAGCCACAGTCACACAGCAGCACACAAGCAGCTCTCTAGAGCAAGGGCTCATCCTCCACACTGGTATTTTTCACTCAAGTCGAGGCTAGGATTTATTCAGCTTTGTTGTTGTTTTTATGTGCCGTCGAGTTGCCTGCAACTCATAGCGACCCTATGTACAACAGCCCTAAACTCCGCTCTGTCCTGTGCCAATCGCACTGTCTCTGACACTCCCATCTCAATTATCCCAGTCA
>NW_006399805.1:12261896-12269003 GCF_000299155.1 Elephantulus edwardii
CTAGGTGCCACTGGGCTGTCTCTAACTCCAGAGACCCTGCAGCAGAAGGAAACCCTGCCCGGTCCATGCCACCGCACCATCACAGCTGCACCTGTGCCCACCTTACAGCCACCAGTGAGCCCACCTCCTGTGGGACCCCCTCTCCTCCCAGACCCTCTACGTCTGCAGCATGATGTCCTTTTTCAAAGACGAATGATACAAAGTACATGAGACACTCTCACCAACCTTGCTTCTAGGAAACATTCTGGTTCCTTAAATTTCTTTAAATACAAATTAAATACCTCTAAAAACTGCAAGCAGAAGATTGCATTAACCTTTTCTGTTAACTAATCACATTTCTAAGTGATTAAAATACTTTTTACCTTTTCACTAGTGATTAAACCTGTGTGTGTTCTAGCAGCCGAGACTAGGAATACCACATACCATTTTGTCGTTGCTCACGTGGACAGAACTCACAGGCGGGAGGTTTTTTGCTTTTGGAAGGAAAGTTTGTCCACGCTGCCTGGGCCTGTTGGCCTAGTGACAAGGAGCTGCGCTGCCAACCTGAAGGTGGGCGGTTGGAATCCACCAGCTGCTCCACAGGAGAAAGACGAGTTGCCTTGTCTTGTGTGACTTACTACCCGCTGGACCAGCAATGAGGGAGCGAGCTTGCATTTGGTCACTCCTGCATTTCTAACTTTTCACGATGTAGCTGTGCCCTTCATGGGTCCTGGGGGATTGTGGGTAACAGGTCCTGGGGATGTCGTGGGTAACAGGTCTTGGGGATGTCATAGGTTAACAGGTCCTGGGGGGCCATGGGTAACAGGTCCTGGGGGCTGTGGGTAACAGGTCCTGGGGGCTGTGGGTAACAGGTCCTGGGGACGTCGTGGGTAACAGGTCCTGGGGACGTCGTGGGTAACAGGTCCTGGGGACGTCGTAGGTTAACAGGTCCTGGGGGATCATGGGTAACAGGTCCTGGGGGATCGTGGGTAACAGGCAGCACTGCTAACAGAACTGTTGCTTGGTGGGAGAAAACACCTTTCTGTAAAAGATTCACAGCCTCAGAAACACAGTGGAGGATCAGGAATGGAACTCGCCTCAGGACAGAGGGTTTTGTGTGAGGCTGAACACTTACTAGACTGCTGTGTAAACATGACCTCATGTGTGCTTGGACGTGAAAGAAGAAACAGTGTGATTTGCTGCATTGCACATTCTCTGGGTTGCAGCCCTCCAGAGCACCAAGGCCAAACGGTATGGTCTCCGTGAATAGCCAGTAGATGGCAGGCGTGCATCTCAGCAGCAAACCTTGTCTGCAGACCCGCAACTCCTGTCCTGCCTTCCACTCATAGTGCATGACTCACTGACGCAGGGAGCTGGGTTCAGAGGCTGTACCCACAGGAGGAGATTGCACATCTTTCTCCCTTGGACTAGCTAGTGCATTTGAACTGCCTGACTTCAGGCTGGCCGCATAGCTCCCTCCCCCTAGGCCATCAGAGCACCCCCTTACCCAACAGATCACTACTTCAAGTCTATGAATTAACTGGCATTCTTTTTCCTACTTCATATTTCCTACTACTCAGATTTTTCCTCCCAATTTCAATTCATGTTTCCCTTGAAACTCTGTTCAGAACCCAGCTAGTGGCTGCCGTTTTAGCCAGAACCATAGCTGGAGGCAGAAGCCACCTGACCCATGCCTGCCTCAGTTTCCCATCAATAAAACGGGAGTGATGGTGATAGTGTGGACCTGAGCAGCCAGTGATCTGTCAGCTTCCCAGAGGCTTCAATGTATTCTTGCCATTGTTGCCCTCAATTTGTCCCAAGTCACAATGACCCCAAGTCTAGCAAAACCGAAGGCTGTCCAGACTGCATCCCCCAGGACCGGTGCAGATCAGGACTGCTGTGATCAGGAGTTCATTGTCATTGTTTTCTTCTCAGAAGCAGATTGCCAGATTTTCTTCCTAGTCTGTGTCAGTCTGAAAGCTCCACGGAAGCCTGTCCAGCATCCTAGCAACACACAGGCTCCTGTGTCAGACAGGTGGTGTCTGTGCACCAGGTGCATCGGCTGGGAATCAAACCCTGATCTCCCACATGAGAGACGAAAATTCAACCGCCGCCCCACCAGCACTTCATCACACGCACTGTCAAACTTAGTAACTCCCTCCCAGCTGCCAGCCCAAGGGCAAAGAAAGCAAGTGTCTGCTACAAGGCGTGTCTGCAGATGTACACAGCTGTGTTCTCAACACCACACCAAACGGGAAGCAATCCAAAGGTCCACTGGCTGGAATGATGGCTGCCTGGGCTGCACTCATGCTCCTGGGTAGTAACAGCCTGCAGCCAAGTAGGATCCTGCTGGTGCACATTACAACACGGCAGGCACACACTGCAACACAGAGAGAGAGCAGTACAGCATAGGAAACACACACCACAACATGATGGGCACAGGCTACTGCACAGCGCACACAAGCACTACAACACAGCACATGCTGCAATACAGAGAGAAAGCACAGTACAGCACATGAAACACACACCACAACATGACGGGCACAGGCTACAGCACAGCAAGTACAACACAGATCACACTGCAACACAGAGAGAGCACACTAGAGCACAGGAAACACACCACTGCATGACAGGCACAGGCTACAGCACAGCAAGTACAACACAGATCACACTGCAACACAGAGAGAGCACACTAGAGCACAGGAAACACACCACTGCATGACAGGCACAGGCTACAGCACAGCGCACACAACGTGGTGTGCACATGTTATAACATGGAGATTACATACCACACGCCGGGCACACGCTACAACGTGATGGTCACAGGTGCATCATTGTGCACACCCTACAACACGGGGCACACATGCTGTAATGTGTAGAGCACATGTGAAAGCAAGGCAAACACATGGTGTAAGGCAGAAGGCACACGCCACGACACTGCGAGCACATGCTCCAACATGCATGGCACATGTTACAACATAAAGAGCACACGCAGCATAGCAAGCACACACTACAACATCGAGGTAACACACGACCACCCAGCTACCACATGCTGCAACACACAGGGCACATGTTAAAAAGATGAGTAAGTACGTGCCACAACACAGATGTCATGCAGTACAACAAGGAACACACATGCTAAAACACAGTGAGAACATGCTATCACATGGAGAACACGTGCTGTAACATGGTGCACGCACACGATACAGGAGGGAGAGCACATGCTCCAACACAGAGCACACGTTATGACAGAGAGCACACACTGCAACAGAGAACACATGCTACCACATGGGTAGAGCAGGGTTCACGGGAAGAGCACTGCAACACGCAAGCACACGCTCCAGGTAAGAAGGCAGAGGCACGGTTCTGCCGCGGGAGAAGTCGAGAAGTGACCGAATTAGAGGACAAGGAGGAGGCGGCTGGGGCCCCAGGGCTGTGGTGGCCGTGGCATTGACTGGACCCTGGTACCAAGGGACTTGCTGGGAGGAGAAGCCTGAAATCTGGACATGCTGAAGTCGTGAGTCCCTGCAGACCTCCTGAAGGTCGGCGGACAGGACTTGTACAAAGCGTGGCCTGTGTGGTGTGTGGACGCCCAGCAGCCTTGTGAAGAGCCCTGTTTTCTAGCAGACAAGCCGACTGTCAGACTAGCCGGCTTACTGTTTACAGAGCACTTAATCGAAGGCTGCCATGGAGCGAGGTCTACATGTGTGGGCTGAATAATCAAAATCAATCTCTTCAGCTCTGTGACTCACCGTATGAGTAACTGACGGTTCCTGTTTTTCTACACGACGGGATGGGGGGGGTGGAGAGGAGGATTCTGGGTCTGAGCAAAGCAACTGTCTTCTACGAACACCTGTCACGTGGCCTGTGCTCTGACGGCAGCCTTCCACACTGCACAGCCCTCTAGCCAGGAGGACTTCCCGTCCCAGCACTGTCCCTGGTTCTCTCCTATACCCCAAGTTGCACACTTGCCACACCAACTCAAGGGAGTCTGCATGACAAAATCACCCAATTGAGGCGAAAACTTCAAGGAAGTCAGCCTCTCGGAACGTGTGCTTTCTCCATGATTGTTCTTGGCCTTTCTGTAATTTCTCTTCTATTGTCTCTTTGTGTTTTCTATGTGGGACAGGAGGAGAAGGCTGTGTTCTTTACACAAAGTGTTCCTACTAAAAGTTTGTTAGATTTTCCTAGGAAAGAACTAAATGGAGGTGACGACTTTAATATGCAAACATTACCTCCGGTTCTCCTAGCATTACTAAAACTTTTCAAGAATAATATGATTTTAGGGGAATCCATGGAAATCCCAAAGATTTCTAGAATCCCTAGAATCTAGAGATTCCTAGATTTCTAGGGTTTATAAGAACTCCTTCAAAGGAAAAATCCTTGCTCCCCACCATGAGAACACCAGGTGGAAGAATTGTTTATCTATTAGGTAAAGGTTGTTTGTGGCAGCCCTCTATTGGGAGAGGCCCTTACAGAATTCCAAAGCCTACACAACCCTGCTTGCTGAAACTGAGGAGGACCTCATGCACTTGCTGCGAAGGGTCAAGGCCTGCAGCCTTCAGTATGGACTAAGGCTCAATGTCAAGAAGACAAAGATTCTCGCCACTGGACCAATTGGCAGCATCAGGATGGATGACGAAGAGATTGAGAGTGTTCACAGCTTCACTTTGCTCGGCTCCACGGTCAACACTCTTGGCACCAGCAGTCAGGAAATCAAAAAGCATATCGCGATGGGAAAGTCTGCTGTTAGGGACCTCTCTAAGGTGCTCAGGAGCAACAGTGTCTCTCTGGAGACTAAGGTGCGCCTGATACAGGTCATGGTATTTGCAATCGCTTGTTATGCATCAGAGAGTTGGACAATGACTAGGGAGGACAGAAGGAGAGTGGATGCTTTTGAGCTGTGGTGCTGGAGAAGGGTACTGAATGTATCCTGGACTGCCAGGAAAACAGATTTATCTTGGAGAGGATTAAACCAAGCTACTCCTTGGAGGCAAGGATTCTGGGGCTTCGTCTGACATACTTTGGACATGTTGCCAGGAGGGACGGGTCCTTGGAGAGGGACATCATGCTTGGGAGGGTTGAGGGACAACACAGGAGGGGAAGACCCTCTTTGAGATGGATTGATTCAGTGACTGGGGTAATTGGGATGGGTGTGTCAGAGGCGGTGCGGTTGGCGCAGGATAGAGCAGGGTTTAGGGCTGTTGTGCATAGGGTCGCTATGAGTCGGAAACGACTCGACGGCGCATAACAACAACAACAACACAGATAAACCTCTTCCATATACTGGAGAACATTATGAATTTAATGCAAAACACCTTGATGGTTTTGTGTCTTGGGATATATTTTTCAAAAGGTTTGAAAGTGACCAGAGGGAAGATGTTATGCAAGGTATAAGTGGTAAAATAAGTCATGGAACATGAGATTGGGATGATGAATTTAGGCGATATTATGACCCAAAACATCTTTTGTATTAACCTAAACCCCCTTATTGAGACAGTAATCACCCCTGAAATAATGAAAGGCGTAAAAGTGTTGTCTCTTGAATGGAAATAAATAATATTGTAAATTCTGCTAAAAATGTAAAATGTATCAGCTTAAATTTAAAATGTGCACAGACACGTGACCCCCGCACTGGCCTATCGGTGGATGGGGATTTGGGGGACAACGCGCGGCCCCTTGAGCAGTTGCGGCGGGAGAGCGGCGGGGCTGAGAGCGTGACTCGCCCGCTCTGGCGCTGCCCCAGCCTTTGCTGCCGCCACCCGCGCAGCCATGTCCGAGGAGAAGCCCAAGGAGGGAGTGAAGACAGAGAATGACCATATCAACCTGAAGGTGGCTGGGCAGGATGGCTCTGTCGTCCAGTTCAAAATCAAGAGACACACGCCTCTGAGCAAGCTGGTGAAGGCCTACTGGGAGCGACAGGGCTTGTCAGTGAGACAGATTAGATTCAGGTTTGATGGGCAGCCAATTAATGAAGCAGACACTAGCACAGCTGGAGATGGAGGATGAAGACACAATCGATGTGTTCCAACAGCAGATGGGTGGCACATGGGCGACCGGAGACCTGTTGGGACGTCGCATCTAGGGAGACCATTTAACTTCTGTGTCATGTGTCCTTGCATTTGTGATCCAGTAGTAAACATGAACACGCCACCACAGGTGTCTTCGGAAACCCAAGGACGATCACCAAATGACTTTCCTCTCTCCTTGATGTACTTCAAGTGCAACTCAACACTATTTCTGCAGGGATTCATCTACAGCTGAAATTGGGCCAATACAAATTGCTATCTTTGTTTAGGTTAAATGAATTGCAAGGTTTTGGGGGCTTGTTATATTTTAATTTTTTTTCTTCCTCATAGAACAGTTTTCTCCAACTGTGGGCTGTTCATTTTCAGTCTTCATTTGGAGACTTTGTCCCCCCAGATGTTGTGATCTTCTCCCCACTGCTTCATTGATCTAATCATGTAGGTAACTCATGTGTACTGCAGTGAGTGCTTATTCTAGACATATGTTTTGGGGGCCTGGTGGGGATGAAAGACAAAATTTCACTTGCTATTTGTTGAAGGTACAGTTTATGAAATTTTTGTTTAATATTGCAAATTTAAGCACTGTCAGAAAATGGTAAAATCAAATGGAATCTGTTGAGTTGCTGCATAAAAGGCAAACAAGGGAAATAGCAGAGCCCTTCACTAGAATGGGCTCATGATCCCTGCCCTTGAGTGTGTCCCCACAGGGCTCCAGCCCAGGGTCCCTGCCACCACTGCTCAGAAGCAGATGACAACTACATTAACTCAACTGGCTTCTCCCACTTTTTTCATATAGGAGAAAATAATGCCACGATTTCCATTTGATACTAGTATTGTGGCCTCCAATTCCTCTTAGTATTTGCTTCTGATGAGTAATTACAGTCTATATATTAAAATTAAGATTATTGCCGAATTTGCAGTTATGTTGTTGTGTACAAGAGCTCTGAAATGTAACAAATGAAACCCATGAAAAGATGACTTCATTATTCTCACAGATTTTTGCTCTGCTGCTTTCCAAATATGTATTGAATTTATGCATTAGTATGGTGATTTCAGTTCTGTGAACTATTTTGGGATCTTGTTGTTGTTGTTATGTGCCGTC
>NW_006399805.1:12270153-12301711 GCF_000299155.1 Elephantulus edwardii
TCCCTCCACCGAACTTCTACCCACCTTCGTGTTCCCTCTTCGAGACCCTAGACTCCAGGCTTGCAGCCCCTCCCGAGTGCAGCAGCCCGAGGCACACACTTAATACTGGGTTTACCCCCTTGGCGGTCTGGAGGCATGTTCTGTAGGAGGTGCGCTGTTGACTCAAAGGCTAGGCCTTCCTAGCAGTTCAAATCCCTCAACAGCTTCGTGGGAGAAAAATGAGCAATCTCAAGACTTCCGTGTGATTTACAGCCTCCAAAACCCTGCTGGAAGGTGAGCTGTGAGTTGATTTCAGCTCAATGGCAGAGTCGGGCTTGGCTCCCACCTCTGAGGGACCTCAATACATACGCCCCTGGTGCCCAGACCATCCCCAGATCCGACCCCAAAGAGGCCCTTCAGCCCCAGCCCCTCCAGGCACTTCTCAGGCCCTGCCCCAGCCCAGGAAAAGCCTGCCCTCCACCTTTTCTGGAAATTTCACTGAAAGGGAGGCGCACAGCATAGACCTTTGAACTTTCCTCTTACAACTGAGTGTTGTCATTGGCTGTCCCCACTTGGGGGTGCTCCTTGTGAGGGAGGCCATGATGGAGAATCCCTGCTGTGGATAGTGACCTCTGACCCTGAGAAAACCTGCCCCCACATCAAGAATGAACATATAACTGTGAGCTCACAAGTGTGTTAGGCCTGGCTGAAGGGTGCTCTCACCCCGGGCAGGTTCTCCACACCGTGGACTCTGTCTCTCTAATGAGGCTGTTTTCTGCGAAGGAGCTGGGAAGGGAAGGACACTGATGAGGATTGTGTCAGGGACACTGGGTTGCCCCTCTCCGACGTGGCAATGGATGGACACAGCAAGGGCATTGACGGCCTTGAGCATCAGAGAGCGTGAGGCTGGCGATGCAGACAAGGTTTCTGTCTGCTGCCTCACAGAGTCGCCATGAGTCACGGTCAACGGGACCTCGTCAGGGACGCATGACCCCACTGGTGGGGTGCTGCCCCTCCTGAGGCCACGAAGGCCCAACCCTCATCTCTCTGCAGGCAATGCTGATGTACACTCCCGCTCAGAGGCCCTGCTGGGGTCGTCTTTGTCTGCAACCCTTTAAGAGGGTAGCTTCCGCCCACTGTCCCCAAGCCCTCCTTCCTCTTCTTCACTTTCTCATCCTCTTCCTCCTCCTCTTCCTCCCTCCTTAGCTTTCTTCACACACCTCCCATCCTCCCTCCTTCTTTAACCCACCTTCCTCCTTGTCTATTAAAGTTAAAACTACAGAACATCAACATTCATGGCAGTGATATTCACAGTCTCAGGAACATGGAAACAACTCAAATGTCCAACCACAGTCAAATGAATTGAGAAACTGTGGTACATTCACATGATGGAATATTACGCAGCACTCAGGAACAATGATTTAAAAAAAAAATACTACATCACTTGGCATCAGAGAGCTGGACAACGACTAAGGATGAGAGAAGAAGAATCTATGCCTTTGAGTTGTGGTGCTGGAGAAGAGTACTGAACTTACCATGGATTGCCAAGAGAACAAATAGGTCTATCCTGGAGAAGGTGAAGCTGAGTTTCTCCTTGGAGACAAAGATTTTGAAGCTCTGTCTCACATACTTTGGGCATGTGGCCAAAAGGGACCAGTTCTTGGAGAAGGACATCATGCTTGGAAGCATGGGGGGACAACGCAGGAAAGGAAGACCCCAGATGAGATGGACTGATACAGTAACTAGAGTAATGGTATAGGTATGTCAGAATAAGTGAGATTGGCTCAGGACAGGACAGGATTCTGAGCTATTGTACATATGGTCACTATGAGTAGCAGGCAAATCTATAACACATAACAACAGCAACTTGAGAGAGAGTGGACAGCATCAGGCTAAATAAACTAACTCAGTCTCATAAAGACAAATACTGCATAAGAACATTATTGTAAAAATAGAAGGATAATTAGTAAGACATGTATAGAGGCTCAAGGAGGTAAGGGATGGGAACAGAGAGGTAAGGGTGGGCAGGGAGAAAATCATAGGATCGCACAATCCTATGGGTGGGGTGGAGGGGGTAAAGGAAATGAGAAAGACCCAGGGAAGACCTGAAAAGACAGGGTAATGGTGGACATAGTTCAATGGTGACTAATTTTATAAAATACAATGTATGTGAATGATTATAGGAAACACAACATGAAAACAACTATGAGGAGTCATCTCACCCCAGTAACAATAGCAAAGTTCAGCAGAGCAGGAAACAACAAATCCTGGTGAGATTGGAGCCCTTATTCACTGCTGGTAGGAGTGTATAATGGTGCAACCACTATGGAAGGAGGTATGGCGCTTTCTCTAAAAGTTGGAAAAAGAAATACCATTAGACCCAGCAATTCCACTACTAGGAATATATCCTAAAGAATCAAGAGCTGTCACTCAAACTGATATATGCACACCCATGTTTATTACTGCATTATTCACAATAGCAAAGAGATGGAAACAACACTAGTACCCATCAACAAATGAATGGATAGAAAAGCTCTGGTATATGGAATACTATGCACCACTGAAAAACAAGGAACTCACAAAATATTCTACAACATGGGTGACCATGGAGGATATTATGCTGAGTGAACTATCTCAGTAACAAAAGAACAAATACTGCTTAACACCACTGTTATAAAACAGGACTGACATGGGGTTGGGGGGCAAACTAAGAAAAGAGGGGATAAATATAGAACCCTGCATTGGACTAGATGAAGGGAAGAACTGTTTAAAAGAAATATATCATTAGGCATTATTTGTATCACAACCATCCAGAATAAGAGGTGCATAGCAAAGTGGACTTGAGGGGAGAGGAAATTATGCAACAATAAATGAGTATTTTTTAAAAAGTTAACTAGAGGGTAGGGAGGAAAATGTGCAACAATGAATGAATTAAAATGCAACTTTACTGTAAAATTTCATTAAAATCACATTTTTTAAAGAAGGGGAAAGAAGCACAATGCAAATGAAGGATGGTGGGAAACACAGTGTATATGACTTTTGCATGCAAACCAATCAAATAATTTTTTACAAAAAATTACAGCACAGATCTGAGGGGCCATTCTACTCTTGTCACTTGGAATGAATCAGATGAGTCAAAATCAACCAGTTTCTCAAAAACAGACAAAAACCCCCAACACTACAGCATCAGGTGTTGTTTGGGGGGGTTTTTTTAGAAAAAAAAATAACATTTTTTTAGCAAAATAAGTGAAACAGGTGTAAAGCAGCAGAGGTACGCCTTCTGATTGAGATAGGTCACGCAAAAGTTAAAACAAGGGAAAGGGATGCCCCCCTAAATAGGGGTGGAGTCAAACCTCGACCTGGTGATAGCAGTGAAAGAGCGCGACCCCCAGGTGGGCACTGCCTTGATGGGCCCTCAGTCTCCTGACACCAGTTACAGGCACCTGAGCGATTGATTGTGGGCTGGCTCCCCTGAGCTCCTGAGGCCTCCACCTCTGCTCCTCCAAACCACCAGTGTCACCCAACAGCAACGCCACCACACGCCCTCTCAGACAGCCCAGTGACAGCAGACAGTACACACAGCCTTGTACAGTTTGTTGAGCTTCTTAGTCTCTAGACCATCATCTGACGTTATTTAAAAGCTTCCAAATTCTTTTCAAACTTGTGAAAGAGTCCGAATACCAATGTGCTGGATCCATCCCATCCTGACGGCCCTTCAGTGGTTCCCCATCTTTCCCTGTCGTGAACAGCACGGAGATGCCCAGCCTCGCGACGGGTCGTGCAGACTGCATATTTAGACTACAACGGTCCTGAGGTGTGCAGGCTGCATATTTAGACTCCAATGGGTCCTGTGGCACATATTTAGACTACAAAACCATATAAGCAGGGTTTCAGCGTAAAAAGGTGTGTGCATTTGTAAAACAGAAAGCTCCTGGTCAGCAGCCCTCCCCCAGGGTCACTCCACGTGTACCTCCACCCTGTGGAATGGGAAGGACTTTGCACCAGCCCAGCCAACACGCTGAGTCATTGAACTGCTTCCTCCTTGCCAACTTGATAAAGGAAACCTGGTCTTGCAGTCCTCACTTGCAGATTCCACAAGTATGGACAGACTGGCTTAGTCTCGGACAGCCTCTCTGTCTTCCTTTCCAGAACTCCACTGGTCATACTGCTTTCCCATTTGCCCTGTGGACTTCTGTTCTTTTCCCTAATTGTTTTAACTCTTCCTACTTTAGGATAATGAGCTTTTTTTGTCTGTGGAATGAGCTGCAAATATTTTCCTGTTACTGTTTGTTGTGGGGCTGGATTTTGGCAGGCACTTTTTTTTCCAGTTTTACATAATTTAATGTACTAATCTCTCTTTTAAGGCATCTGTGTTTAGCAATACAGTTAGCAAGGCTTTCTATTCTCAGATTGCAGCGTGTACACACACCTCGCTGGGCTGCTTAGTTTCTTTTTTCTGAAGATATTAGCAATGTAACATTTCAGATATAAACCAAAGGATCCAAGAGATACTTCATAAACCACCAAGGTGTTCCAATATAACTTGATAAACAATTTATCTGGTTGGTTTGAGAAGTTAATGTATTTAAAACTTTTCTGGTTTTAATTATTCCATTCCAAATCACACAGCTCTGGTGGCTCATTGGTAAGGAATTTTGCTGCCAATGCAAAGGTACGCAGTTTGAGTCCACCATCTGCTCCATGGGAGAAAAATGGGCAATCTCCTCCCATGCAATTTACTGCCTCTGAAAACCCACTGGAGGGTCAGCTATAGGTTGGTTCGAGCTTAATGGTGTGCGACTAACAAAAAAAATGATGCTTCAAACAGACACGGCGCACTGACTTTCTGGGGTAAAGGGCCAGATTTAGTTTAGTTTCCTGCTCTTTCTCACCTCCCTCCAGTGTTTGATGGTTTTATTGCACCGAGTTCTTCTCGTTTACTTCTGTCACTTTATTGCACCTCTCTTTCTCATTCCAGCCTACTCACGTCTCTCAGCAACCAAAGATATTCAAACACAGAAGTAACAGCTTTTCTATTGTTATTCCCAGGCCATATTATCCTCAGTAGGGTCCAGCCAACTAGGAACATCAATAATTTATTATTATTATTATTATTATTATTATTATTATTTATGGAGGCAGATGATAGAAGTCACATGTAGAGACTCATACAAATGTTTCATAATTCTATGATTCTAAAATTAAATATCCATTAATCCATCTTGATGTAGAAGAATGATGAGTTAATGAGTATATATATGAGAGAAGAAAGACAATTCTTGTTTCAGAAGAATTCCAAGGAATAATTGTGGAAGAAACAAGGGAATGGGGGGAGGGGACCCACCATTCAAATGCCCCAGTAATTCTTGCTACAGACAAGATCTACTTGGGAGCAAGAAAGTTTACAGGTGAGAGTTTAAGAGGGCACCAAGGTGGAGTGTGCTGTCTGGAAGCACTTTCTCAACATGCTACTGCCCTAGAATCAGACGCAGAGTGGCCCTTGCCTGGGCTTCCCAGGCTGTAAACCTTTGTGGGAAGAGACAGCCAATCTTTCCACCATGGAACAGCAGATGGTATTGAACTTCTGACTTTTCGGTCGAGCAGCCTGGCAGGTTATGCAGCATGTGGTAGGGTTCCTTATGTGTTGAATTGCTCCTGTCAGGTGGTAGTGCGTCGACTACCACTCAAAGCCACCGTATGAACAAGCAGCCCTATCCAAGAACAAGCAGAGCCTCTGTTTTGGGGTTAGCAATGCAACACCCTATGGACTACACCACCAGAACTCCCCTAACGTAATTTTAACACCCTCACTTCACACACTACAAAAAAAGCAGGGTTCATAGGGCAGCAAGGAGAAGGTCAAGTCTGACCCCAAGCGGCTTCTTAAAGGGGAACTGTCCCCAGTGGTAACATCCAGTACATAAAACTGATTCCCCAGTGCACAGACTTCAATTCATCGCTGGCTCTGATAGCTGCTGCAAAAGTTGTGAGGTTTATTAGGAAAACAAGTTGTAAGGGTAAGAAAAGGCAAAAGAGACCACTGTGAGAGTCCAGGTTTGCTCCATTAGCAGAAATGCAAGAAGCCTCTGTTTTTGTAAACCATCAAGTCAGAACCGACCCACAGCTGACCCACCAGGGGGTTTTCAGAGGCAGCTAAAAGCACAGGAGGAAATTGCCGATCCTGCAGTAAAAAAATCTGTATTTTGCCCTGGTAGATTACAGAGTATCTTTAAAGTATTTTTGAGAGTGCTTATTTCACCAGCAGCCAAAACATTAAAAGACATATTGTATAGGGAAAGTCTGCTGTGAGGGACCTCTCCAAAGTACTGAAGAGCAACGATGTCAGTCTGGAGACTAAGGAGCACCTGATACAGGCCATGGTCTTTGCAAGCACTTGCTATGCATTACAGAGCTGGACAATGACTAGGGATGATAGAAGGAGAATTGATGCCTTTGAGCTGTGGTGCTGGAAGAGAGTATTGAATATATATACCAGGGACTGCTAGGAAAACAAACAGGTTTATCCTAGAGAGAGTGAAACTAGACTGCTCCTTGGAGGCAAGGATTCCTAAGTTAATTCTGACATACTCTGGACATGTTGCAAGAAGGGATCAGTCCTTGGAGAGGGACGTCATGCTTGGGAGGGTGGAGGGACAGCTCAGGAGAGGAAGACCCCCAATAAGATGCATTGACTCAGTGACTGGGGTAATGGGGATAAATGTGTCAGGGACAGTGAGATTGGCACAGAATAGAGCAGGGTTTAGGGCTGTTGTACACAGGGTTGCTATGAGTAGCCAGCAACTTGATGGCATATAACCACAACCTATTTCTCTGGTGTCTGCATCACACCAGCCGAGGCTGTTTCAGTAACACCGGGACAAGGAGTGTTTGTTTCCTCATGCGACATGTTGGATCACCGTGAACAGGAACCAACTCTAGGCCTCTGAGCTCAACAGGTATCACGACTGAGGGGCCCCAGCCCCCAGCTCACCTCTCCTGGGATGCACCCCCAGCAGCTCTCTCTACTCTTCCCATCCCTCACAACAAAATCCAAGTTTCGTGTGCCATCTCGCCTCAGCCCAAGCTGGGTCTGTGGGTCTGCACAGCTCCTGACACTCGGGGATTCAGAGCTGTCTCTCACTGGCCCCACTTGTGACCTCCTCTGGGCGACCAAGAGTCGGGGCACAGCACATGCACACACGCATGCATGCACACACACCCGCCCCCAAGCACCAGCCCACGGCCGGTCAGCCCACCTCTACCTTGGCCGAGCCCACCAAGGCCTCCCTTCCCTCCTCACCATGTACAGGCAAAGCGTCCCTGGGGCTGAGGCTACTGAAGGCAGCACTGTCCTCTAGCTTCCTCCAATCGTCCAGCAAGCCTCGCCTGCTGGCAGTCCCAGGCCAGCTCTCCCTTCAATCGTCCTGAAACAGAGTCTGTAACTTGGCCCCTTGTCCAGGGCTCTCTCGGGCTACATCTCACTCCCTTCAGTCCCTTTAGCTCTCTCGCTCTCCCTCTCTCATTGACCTCACAGCTGTTGACCATACTGAAGATGTTGATCAACTGTGAACCACGTGTCCTCAGTCAAAGCAGCTGGAGGCTGGAGACCAGGCCCCAGGTGGGGCTAAGGCAATGGATTAAACAAATAAAAGCCATTTTTCAAAGTCCTAACACCATATACCCTGTCTTTCAATTTTCAGACAAACAGCAGACAGGCCTAGAAGGTGAACAGAACACTACAGAGGTCCTTAGAACAAATAACCATTTACACTCAGAAGGGCAGCATTTTGCTCAAGGGCAAAGGTCAGAAGGCTAGAAGAGTTAGAGGAGGAGGAGGGATGGAGATGGGACACACAGGGAGGAGCCTAGATGGATGCTGCTCTGAGGTGGGGAATGCTGCCAGAGGAGACAGAACTGTGAGTGGAGGAATGGAATAGTGCTCTGCTCTGCAGACCTTCGCCCAGCCCTTGGAGAAGGACATCATGCTCAGAAGGGTGGAGGGACAGCACAGGAGAGGAAGACCCTGGGTGAGACGGATTGACACAGTAACTGGGGCGATGGGCGGGCGTAGGTGTGTCAGACTCAGTGAGACTGGCTCAGGACAGGGTTCAGAGCTGTCATAGGGTTGCTAGGAGTCTCAGGCAACTTGACAGCACTTGACAATAATTTTTTAAAATGACATTGTAGGCGAGCTCTGGTGGCCTAGTGGCAAGAGGCTGCGCTGCAATCCCAGAGGTGCAGGGTTTGAATTCACCAGATGATCTGCTGGAGAAGGAGAGACAATCTCCTCCTGTACCAGTCAGATCCGATATGACGGTACACACACACAAAAAATAATAAAATTAAATTTAAAAAAAAAGATGATGCCACATTTTTTAAAAAATCACATTGTAAACTCTACAATGCTATAGATTACATAAAATCCCAGCATAGGACTATGAAGATCTCTGGTGGCATGGTGAACGGTGTGTTCCCCACTGAAGCAGTCTCCTCCCTCAGGGGATGGTCGCTGTGTGTCGGATGGCCGAGGGCACTTGCCAGGGGCCAAGTAGCAGTAACATAGCTCACATGCTGGCCGGTCCCTGGCCCTTTCATTCCACCTCACAAGAGTCCACATGCGATGTGCTGTCCTCGGGGAAGCTGCTCTGTGTCAAGGGATGAGGATGAGATCAAGAGCTGGGGCTGGCTGGGCACACAGCCAAGAGGACAGCAAGCGCCTCACGCCCCATGCTGGTCACCTTTCGGGCTGTGATCACACGTGGCCAAGCGCACCTGAGTGGTGTCCCACACCCCCAATCCCAGGAAGTCCCTGGAGCAGACTGGGAGGCTGAGCCTGGATCGGGTAGGTAACTGTCCAGGTGTTGGGGCCAATAGGGTGAAGAAAGGGGACAGGTGGGATGAGGAGGGGCAGAGGGTGGTCCCCGGGTTCTGTGGGGTCCCGCCTCAGGCAGTCCTAGGGTGGCAGGAGGTCCAGGGAGGGGGCCAGCGAATGCGGGGGCGGACTGGCGAGTGGACAGCTGGGCCGTGGGTGTGGGCAGAGAGTGTGACAGGGCACGCTGAAGGAAAGAGCATGAAGGAGGGCCTGCCGGACGGACATGTGGCCAGGACACCGCCAGTGACCCAAGGGAAATGTGAACGGGACGTGGGGGGAGTCAGTGACCCAGTGGGGGTGTGGCCGGGACTAAGGTGCAGAGCTGCAGTAGGGGTGTGTGCTGGGGCGTGGCCAGCGAGGCACAGGGATGTGCCGGGGGTCAGATAGCGCGGTCAGCACCGCAGAAGGTGTGGCCAGGGCGCCGGGGCGTGGCCAGAGGCTTGGGTGGGGGGCGGCGGTCAGAGTGCGATCAGCACCGCAGGAGGTGTGGCCAGGGCGCCGGGGCGTGGTCAGTGGTCTGGGGGTGTGGCGGGGGCCAGGAAACGCGGTTGGCCCCGCACGGGAGTGTGGCCAGGGCGCCGTGGGCGTGGGCAGTGACGCACGGGGGTGTGGCCAGGGCGCAGGGGCGTGGGCAGTGACGCACGGGGGTGTGGCCAGGGCGCCCTGGGTTGGGAAGGAGGTCCTGCAGATCTGCTCACCCAGAGCCATGACCTTCCGTGCCACAGCGAGCAGCATGGGGACCATGCCGCGGACCCTGGAGCTCTTCTACGACGTGCTGTCCCCCTACTCCTGGCTGGGTTTCGAGGTGACGCGGGCTACAAGTGGAGGAAGGCGGGCAGGGCCTCGGGTCTGATCTGCCCGAAGTTAGCCATTGGGGAAGGCGATCCCACCTGCCTGGAAGCCGAGAGGGGGGTCCGGCGAGAGCGGAAGAGTCCAGGGCCCACCACTTCCACAGATGTCCGCTTTGGGGCGGAGGGGTCAGATTGCAGCACGTGAGGCCCTGACGCGCGTGGTCAATGAGGCCCTTTTCCCCTGGTGCCCTGGGCTCCGGGGTGCGCGCACTGCGGGGAGGGAGAGTGCAGGTGTGTGCGCGTGAGAGTGCGAGTGTACGCGCGCGGCTATGTGTGCGCACATGTGCATGGGTGCAAGTGTGTGCGCACGTGAGAGTGCGAGTGTACGCACGCATGTGCATGGGTGTGTGTGCGCGCGCGCGTGTGTGTGTGTGTGTGTGTGTGTGTGCACGCGCGGGCGTGCAAGTTTTAGAAGTCCCGTGGGGAGGGTGTCACTTCTTCATCACTAGCATTTGGACTAAAAAATAGCGGTTGCTATTTCAGCAGAATGAGATTAACTGGATTATAACATTTTTAGTGAATTTTACAATATGCCACATTTTCTACAAGAATTTTCCACATTTTCTTCAACAAAAAAGACTCGTGCTCTCCGCACCTGGCTAGCTGGGCAGTTGAAAAAGAGCCGTTTAAAGAATCCGTGTGAAATTCTGTTGACCTCCCTCAATGGCAGATTGATTTACCAGTTCTACTGGAAACAGCACTTACTGACATTTGGATGCTTGTTTCATAATAGATTTAAAAATTAGATATAAACAAATGAAAAGAAGTGAGGAAAGAAAAATTAACAATTGGAAAACAAATACTACAACAAAATGCTGTCATTTCTTACCATATACTTTTAATCTCTACCACATAACAATTAAAACATTTCTGCTCTTTGCTTTTCCAATGCTTCAATGATTTTGTCATAATTAAGCTGTGGGAGAGTGATTTATACCCTGAGTACTTAGGATAATGAACTGAGTCTGCACTGGGTATTTGCTGTCAGTTGATGGATTCCGAGTCTGTTTGGGGACAAAAATGAGCCTTCTGTGTGCAGGTGGTGACCCCTGAGGGCAGAGACACAGGTAGAGAGATGGGAGCACTTGCTGGAAAAGGCACACTGTGTTTTGTCCTCAGTGACACAATCATGCAGGCCTTTGCCGTCTGTGATGGAAATACGCAGGCCTTTGTCCTCTGTGACGGAAGCACGCAGGCCTCCATGAGGAAAATCTAGCTTCCCTGTTCTTTGTCCTCATGTGAGAATGAAATTGTAGCACTTTGTCACCAAGTCTGTGCCTGCATCATTGGAACAAGTATACACCACTTTCTTGGACGCCTTCGTGCATTCCACATCAGGAATAGCCATGCTGTGAAGGTGGATCTGTTTGGCACAAGTTGGTACATGTTGCTCTTTTCACTGGCAATTCCAGGATGTTGTCAGTCAGTGACGGTACCACGTGTGATACATGCACTTGACCTCTGGTATTAGTTGGCCGCCCTGGAGAACTTGCATCTCTTATTGCTCCTGAAAGCTTCTGCAGCGACGAGCTGGCTGGTAATCAGTCCATGGCAGTGTTTCTGTTGTGCCTTTGAGATCTTCCCTTGAAGTGTGTGAATGGCCCAGTTGGTGGTGGCTTGAGGGTCATCTTCATGATCTCGGATCCTCTGTTTTTCCAAACACAAGGTCATTCTCCATGAACTGGCTCTTACTGACAACATGCTGAACATATGTGACAAAAGCTCACTTTCCTTGCCTCTCAGAAGCACTTCAGTTGCTCTTCTTCCCAGGCAAGATCGGAAGCCAATGGCCTCTTCATTGCTCTTTACAAACACACTGTGAAGGCGTCAGGTTAAAGAGAATTTGAGACATGCAAATTTGTTCTTCAGGTTAGAGAGTGTCAAGATAAATAATACTCCCATGGCAGTCAGAAGTCGTTTCAATCTAAGTAAATAGTGCACCAGGGACTGTACCTGGTCTCCTCTAACTTCCAAAGAGGGAGAAGAGGCGGCTGAGCGGCTGAAGCACAACTCATGCAGCCAGAGGCTGACTGAGCTCAGACACACGCCCACGCCATGGCCTTCTCTCGGTTCACACGCCTGTGGTCCCTGCCATGGCGCTCACTCTGCTGGGTCCGGTCATGCCTTACATGGCCATGCCCGCAGCTGTGGGGTTCATTAGGGAAGTAGCAGGCTCAGTTCAGGCCCAGGGACACTCAGGACACGGGTCCTCACTCAGGACTGTCTCTTGGCACTCACCCCTGAAGGCAGACCTGACTGGCCCTCAGACTCAAAGGCTTGCCTTGTGTGCCCTTTGGGGCAGGTAGTACAGAACTCTCTTAGTGCTTCTGCTCAGCTGTGTCCAAAGGAAGACCACTCTCTGACCCTTGGCCTGAGGTCTTGGCTTCGGCCCTACTAGGGCAAATCCCGCAAAGTTCCCTTGGTCCTGCCATTATGAATACCTGGGGCACTCGCTCTGCTGAAGCCTAGACCTTTAGCTCTGTGGCCAGCCATACTAGCTCCTGAGAGATGCTGGACAGTGTCCATTTGGCCACCCGGCCTCCTGCCTGGGGGTGCTATGCGTTCTCTTTCCACAGGCCACAGAGCCCACCATGCTCCCCCCTGGTTCTGCTGCCACCATTCATTGCTTGCTGTTGCTCTGGGGTCACGGTTCTCTGTGTCCGGGGGTGGACAGGGCTCAGAACAGGGATCTCGGGCCCAAAGGACACACTGACACTGCTGGCTTTTCTGGCTTGATGGCCAGGAGCTCCCCACTTCTGCTGCTCTTTGACACGTTCCAGCTAGGTGAGATGGCAAACCGGCCAATCCGACGTTTGCTCCGCACCTCGTTAGGTGCTGTTGGGGATGACCCTTATCAACGCTGCGAATGACAGGGCGGAACCCTGTCCCGTCCTGTGCTGTCCTCACACTTCCTGACACACTGGAGCCCACTGCGGCCATCACCGGGTCAGGCCCTCTGGTTGAACGTCCTCCTCTCCAGCCTCCCATCTTTTCAGGCGCGATGTCTCTCTCCAAGAAATAGCCTCTCCTAAGTTCATGCGTACAGCGTGTGGGATGAAGCTTGGCCGTGTTTACCTCCAAGGAGCACGCAGCTTGCACCCTCTCCAGGACACAGCTGTTTGCTCTTTTGGCCGTCCATGGGATATTCAGTACCTTTCTCCACCACCACAGTTCAAAGACATTCAGTCTTCTCCATCCTTATTTATTGTCCGGCTCTCAGATGCCTAGTAGGTGACTGAAAAGACCATGGCCTGAATCAGGTACACCTTAGTCTTTAAACCGACATCATTGCTCCTCAGTAATATAGCGATGTCCCTGACTACAGACTTGTAACATTGTAACGTGTCCCCTGACATCCTGACTGCTGGTACCAAGGGTGTTGATTGTGGATCCAAGTAAGATGAAGTCGTTGACAGATTCAGTCTTACACAGTCAGCAAGCTGGCCAGTGTCCTCGGCTGGCCACAGGTACCTGACATCTGCATGGTTTCACCCGGTCACTTGTCCCGAGTTACACAGACCAAGGCGTGCACAGCCACATTCAGCTGTCCACTGTGACACACATTTGTTGCTGGGATGGTTTTTATTGACAAGCGCTTCTCAGGTCTGCACAAGTGCTGTGTCTTGACATGACACTTTAAGCCCTGCTCACTCACATGCCTCCTCGGATGTCCATCTTCACGCTGACAGGGCTCCTTCCTGCTGGCAGCCCGGCGGTTGTCCTCTCCCAGAGCTGGCCCTCCCGCATGGAGTCGCTCTGTCAGCGAGTGTAGGAGGACACTATGCTTCTCTCTAGATGGGGCAGAGATCTGTTCATGTCACTTGTCCTCTTTAGTGACCATTCACGCTGAGTCCACCTGCGTCTTGGGTGAATGTAGCCACAGTTAGACTGGACATCTCGCCGCCTCCTCTTGGTAGACATGGTGTGCTCCGTGAGGCCCGCCAGGATAAGGAGTTGCTGTTCTGTGGGAGGGGACTGTAGGAGGCAGATGTCAGCACAGGTGGTGAAGGTGGAACCAACCCTCAGAGCTCAGATGACCTTGCACGTGGAAGGTGACCCCGCATGGACTGTGGGCTGGGTTGGTGCCCTCTCGTCCAGAGCCCCGTCCCCTGTGGCGCTCGCTGTGTATCCTGTCTGCTGGGGGGTTGCTCCTGACAGCTGGTGCCCTTGTCTTCTTGGGGTCCACAGCACGTGCTCACCTGGCTTCCTGGAATATTCGTCCCCAGATGGGGACAGAATAGGAGGAGCAGCGTAGCACTCCTGGGTCTCGGAGGACCCACCTGGGGGTCCCAGCACCACCTCCACCACCTTGTCCCCACAGATCCTGTGCCGATATCAGCACCTGTGGAATGTGGACCTGCGGCTGCGCCCAAGCCTCATTGCGGGGATCATGAAGGACAGCGGTAGGGGTGTTCTGTGGGGAAGGGGACATGCCAGCCTGGACCCTGAATCTCTCTCACCAGTGTGTCCCATGTCCCCCTGCAGGAAATAAGCCGCCCGCCCTGCTGCCCCGCAAAAAACAGTACCTGACCCAAGACCTCATTTACCTCCGTGAACATCTCCAGATTCCCATCCATTTCCCCAAGGATTTCCTCTCCGTGATCCTGGAGAAAGGTGGCTGTGGGGGTTGGGGAGGGAAGTGGGGTCTTCAGTGAGTGAGGTAGACTCTTCAGTGAGTGAGGTGGGGTCCACAGGGAGTGAGGGTTCAGAGAACGCAGGGCTGGGGGCAGGGAAGGTCTCAGGGTTGGGGGGGGCAGTGAAGGAGGTGTGGGGAGTGAGGCCCCAGGATCCCCAGGATTAGAGAAGAATACCAGAGAGGTGGGGGATACAGGGCCGATGAGGGCCCAGGAGCCCCAGGTGAGAGAAGGGAGAGTTGGTGACGTAGGTGGCCTCTCTGAGCCTGTGTCCCACAGGAAGCCTTTCCGCCATGCGGTTCCTCACCGCCGTGCAGCTGGAGTGCCCTGAGATGCTGGAGAAGGTGTCCAGGGAGCTATGGATGCGTGTCTGGTCACGGGTGAGCAGGGCTCCTGTGGAGACGGTGGGCCGCTGGTGACCCTCGGTGACCGCTGAGCCTCCCTGCCTTCCAGGGGCCCGTGGACTGCCCTCCGCTCAGGCCCTCCCATCACACCCCTCCCTTCCCAGGATGAAGACATCACCGAGCCCCAGAGCATCCTTGCTGTGAGTAACCCCAGGCCCTTCTGCTGCTGCAGGGGAAGCTGGGTGGTGCCCAGGAGTGAGGAGGACATGCCGGCTCATTCAGTGGGGAGGTCACAGTCACCTGAAAGTCACAAAGCAGAAAGATGGAACTGACAGGACCTCTAGAAATGCCTGATGAAGGACAGGTGTGCAGGTGCGCTGCACCTGGTGACACATAGCAGTGGGGAGGTGGTCAGGACGCCAAAGGGACAGGAGGAGTCCAGAAGTCCAGGCTTCACCTGACACCACCACAGACAGCTTCTCAGAGCACCAAGGTGTGCGCCCAGGTGGACGCAGGTGCTGGAAGAAGGCGGTGCTGCCATAGACAGGTGTCCTTGAGTCAGCCCCGTCATACCCACACAGCTGTCCTGAGTGCGACAGAGCAAAGCCCTGCCCAGCCCCGCCCCCACGGTCTCCACTGCGCTTGTGTCCACTGCTGCAGCCACTGGGTCAGCCCAGCTCATCGAGGGTCGTCCTCTCCTCCACTGACCCTCATTTTACCAGGTCTAGCACCTTCCAGGGATTGCCCCCCCCCAATAACGTGCACAAAGCATGTAAGACCGAGTCTCACCATCCCTTCTTCCTCACCAGAGTGTGAGCACATTCAGATCTGACATCTGAAATGTCAAATCACACAGAACTCAAAGGTACCAAGATTGGCTAATAGATCCTGCTGTCCCCGATCCCAGCAAAACATGTATATGACATTTACGTCATTTTATCACTTAATATTTAACAGTCATATCCCACACTAATTAATCAAAGTTCCACGAGTGTACAATTCGTGGTTGCTGTTCAAGAAGCTGGAAGAAGGATGCGGCATCAGAATTGGAGGAAGGCTCGTGAACAACCTGCATTTTGCGAATGACACAGCACTTCACCGAAAGTGAGGATTTGAAGCATTTGCTGCAGAGGATCGAGGACTCCAGCCTTCAATACGCATTACATTTTGCCACCAAGGAAACAAAAACCCTCACCACTGGGCCAACAGGCAACAGCGTGATAGATGGAGAAAGGATTGAAATTGTCATTTAGTTCCTTTTCACACCAGCACCCAGGAAACCGGGAAAGTCTGCTGTCAGGGATCTCTCCAGAGTCCTGAAGAGCAGTGATGTTTGTTTGAAGACTAAGGCACACCTGATTCAAGCCGCAGTCTTTCCAAGCCCCTGCTCGGCACCTGAGAGCTAGACAGTGGATAAGGATGACAGGAGAAGGGTTACTGGCTTTGAGCTGTAAAGTGGGAAGGGGTGATAAGTATTATAGGGATTAATTATTGAGAGAACAAGCAAGTGTGTTTTGGAGAAAGTGCAACCAGAGTGGCTTCTGGAGGCAGAGATACTGAAACTTCATCTCACACATTTTGGACGTCTTATTAAGAGAGACTAGTCCTTGGAAAGGAGCATCATTTTTAGAAACATGGAGGGTCAGCGAAAGAGAGGAAGACCCTCAATGAGATGAACTGGTGCTGTGTCTTCAGCAGTGGGCTCAGATGTGTTGGAGATAAGGTCAGTGCAGGACCAGACAGGGTTCAGGTCTGTTGTTCACAGGGTCACTGTGAATTGAACTTGACTTCATGGGACAGAGCAACAACAACCTCGAGGGTGACAAGCAAGGCTGGTGAAACTTCATCTCACATACTTTGACCATGTTGGCAGGAGGGACCGGTCCTTGGAGAAGGACATCATCCTTGGAAGGGTGGAGGGACAGCGCAGGAGATGAAGACCCCGGGTGAAATGGCTTGACACAGAGACTCTGGCAGTGGGGTCAGGTGTCTTGGAGATGCTGAGATTGGCTCTGGGTAGGGCAGGGTTCAAAGCTGCTGTTCATAGGGTCGCTATGAGGCGTAGTCCACTCAACACACCTACCAACAACCACAACTTTGAGGGCGCTCTGTTGGTATAGTGGATAAGGAGCTGTAATGCCAACCCAAAGGCAGGCAGTTCAAGTCCAGTGGCTGCTTCACAGTAGAAAGATAGTAACCTCCTCATTCACAGGTGACCCTCCAGCGGGTTTTCTGAGGCAGTAAATCCCCCAGGGGGGGATTGCCCATCCTTCTCCCACAGAGCGTCTGGTAAATTCAAACCACTTGCCTTTGGGATTGCTGCACAGCTTCTTACCACTAGGTCAGAGCCTCTGACCACCCTCCAGAGGGTCAGCTCTGAGTCCACACTCACTTAATGCGATGAACTTTTTGAGTGACTTTGAGTTGTAATCTGTCTTCATTTATGTTTGTCACTTACTCCCTGAATATCTGATCCGGGAGACAGTCCCTCACTCAGCCAAGTCAGAGGCGCCTCTGTCAGGGTGTGTCTCCTGAAAGCCCCTTCAACCAGCTGGCTGCTTGTAGTGGACCCCTCAAGGGAGTGGCTGTGTTAGATCACATGCCACCTCATTGACCCATTTACCCCAGACATCCCAGTTACCAGATACCCCTTATACCTCAGACACTCCAGCTCAGACAACTCCAGACACCCTAGTTACCCCTATACCCCCAGTTACCCTAGACACCCCCAGACACTCCAAGTAACTCCAGTTACCCTGGACACCCCCGTTACCCCAGACAAGCCAGAAGAAGCCATATTATGATTCCTTAGAGCCCCCTTTCCACCTGTGGCCCCCGCCAATCCCATTCTTCTCCCCAGTGTTGGGATCTGGAGGAAGAGGCTCACTAGCCCCTTTTGACAAGGTTACATACCTCATCATGGGTAGGTGAAGGTGTGGCCAGGAAAAGACCAGAAAACTTGCCTAAAGTACACCCACTAAGGCAGGATGTGTGCCCCCACTGTCGCCAACAGGCCTCAGAGAAAGAAAGCAGGCACCCCCCATTAATTCAGCATGTGCACCCACTGTGTGCCCCAGGCTGCAGAGAAAGGAGGCACGCTCCCCATTAATTCAATGTTTGCACCCACCAGGCTGCAGAAAAAGCTGGGATGTCTGCAGAACAGGCCCAAAGGATTCTGGGGAAGATCTCGACATCGGAGGTGAAGAACCAGCTTAAGAAGACAACTGAGGCAGCCTGCAAATATGGGGTGAGGACCCCACCTGTGTTCTTGTCCAAGGGAACCCCTCCGCGTGTCTCCACCCCAGTGCTGCAGGCAGAGACCCCACACTCGGTCCCAGCACCCACTTCCCAGCAGGAACCCCCACCCCAGTTCTCCCTGAACGCCACCCGTGGTGATTGAGATGAGCTGGGTTGGGAGGAGGAACGACAGGTGGGTATAGACAGCTCCAGGGTGCCGCCCGGCCTGTAGTCACCACCCCCTTGTCCCCAGGCCTTCGGACTGCCCATCACCGTGGCCCACGTGAACAACAAGGCTCACATGCTGTTTGGCTCCGACCGCATGGAGCTGCTGGCTCACCTGCTTGGTAAGGCCCCCACCCAGCTGCCCATCACATCGGCCCCTCCTGTGGCGATCAGAGTTCAGAGGAGTCAGCCCCTCCTGTGGCGATCAGAGTTCAGAGGAGGGGTTCCCAAGCCAGGCCTTCCCTGCCCAGGCTCCCCTCTATAGGGGATGGCTTAATGCCAGTGGGGCTCTCCCGGGGCCCCAGGATGTTGGGGGCAGCAACACCTCATGGGGAAAGGCACCCCAGGGCAGTGAGCCTGCATTTCTCATCCTCCAGGAGAGAAGTGGATGGGCCCTGTGCCCCCGGTCCCCGGAGCCAAGCTGTAGGACAGATGCCTCGGGAAGCTGGACATGATGTGAGGCCCGCCTCCTGCGCCACCAGGCACTGCCTAACCCACGCTCACCTAACAGCCATCCTACCCCAAGCTGTCATTGCCTCTCCCGGGTAAAGGGGTGCTGAGGGTCCCCCCATGACCCCTTTCCCAGGGCCTCAAAGTGCCTTCCATAGAGCCATAAACTCTGCCTCACAAAATAAACCACAATGCTGTAGCCATGGCTGGCTCGTGTGTCCCTGTGTCCCTGTGTCCCTGTGTCCCCTGCCAGCCCCAGGGGCTATGGGGAGGCTGTCCGCCTCCTGCCAATGGGGTGCTGGAAGCTAGAAGCAGAAACCACTGGCACCTCTGACTCGGGGACAGAACAGGCTCGATGGACTTCAGGCCTCCCTGTGTGCACGCCTGGCCTCTGACCAGCCCTGTGAGGGGGCAAGGTGGGGGGACAGGACAGGCCCAGGCCCAGGCTAATCAGTTGCCCCAGAACCAGGGCCGTGAAGATGCCTGGAGTGGCCCTGCCCAGCGGGCTGCATACCTTCTCCTGGTTTCCTGCCCTCCCTCTGAGCAGACCTCCCGCCTCCCCCGAAAAACCCCAGCTTCTCTCTGGCTGTACACTCCTGCCTGTCATGCAGCTGAGCGCTTCAGTGACGTGCCACCCAACAGGACAGACAGTGTAGCCTTAAAGCACAGACAAACCCCTTTGTTGTAGTGTCCGATCAAAGCCAGCACGAGTGTGTACACATCCTGCAGCAGGAGTGTCTGGGAGCGATGCACAGCTCGATGCACAGTGTGTCAAGGGCTGGTGCTGCCTGACATGACATTCCACAGGGAACGTCTACACGTCACCCCCTCGCCCGGGCGGCACGTGCGCCCACGAACAGGGGGGCGTCCGAGGGCAAGGTTGTGAGGAGATTCGAGCTGGACCCAAACCCCTGGAGGTGGTCATGGGGCCTGTACCCGAGGCTAGAGGACAAGGTCAGTGGGCACAAGAGTGTCCACAAAGGAATCGTTGCACGCCCGACTTCAGTGGGTACTGCCCAGCCGTCTGCAGTGCAGCTGGTGATCTCCCCGTCCACAGCACAGCGGGGTGAAGGTCAGAGAACACTTGGGACCCGCTCAAAGGATCAGTGATGACAGCAGAACAAGGTGCAGCTACCAGCAGTGCTGCCCGCTGTCACAGGGCTCACCCCACAAGTCCTGGACAGGGAGGGGGAAGCGACACAAGACTCAGCGACACGTAGAGCAGCTTCCAGGTGGGACAGGCCTGGTGGACGGCCCGCGACCACGGCCCTTCCCCACCCGCTGCCAGGCAGTGAGTCACCCTCATGACTCAGCATTCACCCAGAGTCCAGTGTGTGATGAGAGAAACTAAGGAGGTGCAGGTTCCCGGGAACAATCGACCGGGGACAAGGTGCAGAAGGCAGGGAGGGTTAGGACCAAGGAGAGATGGAAAAGAGATACACAGGGATGGAGTGGGGTGAGTGCACTTACAGGGTGGGATTGCAATCCGTGATGTGAAAGGAAGTAGACAGATTGAGGAATCTGCTCTGTCACCTTCATCCACGTCACCGTAAAAAGCTAAAAATGTATCATTTCAACCAAACAAATGTAACTTCTGAGCCATCCGAGCTGCAGAGGGCGTGATAGGACCACATCACGACGTTGTGAGTGAGATAGAAACTTTGCACCAGGTCAGTGTGGCCAGCGGGAGGCTGCTTGTCCAGGACGGCACACCCAACGTGCAGTGTTCTGTGGCCGTCAGGTTGTACCCACGGAGGCTTCCAGAACATTCCAGGGGGTTCTTGGCTGCCACGTTGGCTGGAGAAGGGACGAGGCTGCCCAGAGTTGTCTCCTGTCCACCCTCAAAGTGTCCTGCACAGCTTACCCCGGGGTCCACAGCTCAGCACCACACGACCCAGCTCAGAGGTGCACCAAGGGCTGTCAGATCCAACGTCGGTGCACCCCCAAGCCCAGCCCCAGGGTCGTATGCACCCGAGTCAGGAGTGGGAACCTTTACCGTCAGTCTCAGGAGTGGTTTCTAGGAACCGTGCCACCAACAGGCCGACTCTAGGTACTGACCACGATCTTCGCGCTGCAGGTTCGCGTGCCCAGTGTCTGTTCCTGTGAAGACACCAAGCAAGGGCGCTGAAAGTTCTTGAAAACAAGTCCCTGTTTTTCTGAGCTCACCTGACCCATAAGATCTGAAACCTCGGCAGTGCTGGAGAGGGGAGGGGCCTGGGCTTGTCATTCACATGGCTCGACTAGTCATCACCCCGACTTTCACCACAGGCGGGAGTGGTCGGCGGTTAGGTGCCTCCGAGTGGACGGTGACTCCGGAGACCCTGTGAAGAGCAGCTCTGAGCCTTCCCTCGTCTCCGACACGCTTGAGCCCGCTGGGACAGTCACCGCGTCAGTCTGTCCTGAGGGTCTTCCTCTCCTTCACCGACCTTTCCTGCATCATGTCCCTTTCCAAGGAATAGCCTTTTTTTTTTATTTTAATTAAAGTTTACAGAGACTTAGGGTTTCCAGTCATTCATTGTTGCACTTTTCTCCCTGCTCACTCCCTCCCCCTCAATTAAATTTTCTCCTTGAAAAGTAAAACTCCCCCCAAGTCCACTCTACTATGCTGCATTTGTTCTGGACTCTTGTCATGACAATAACACCTAATCATAAATCCCTTTTAAACTGTTCTCTCCCTCATCTGTTTTAATGCAGTATACATCATTCCTCCCTTCCTTCTCTGTCTTCCCTCAATCCCCATGTCAGTCCAATTTTACGATAGTGGCCCTATGCAATATTTGTCCTTTTGTGACTGAGATATTTCATTGAGCATAATGTCCTCTAGGGTCATCCATTTTGTATGTTTCATGAGTTTCTTGTTTTTCAGTGCTGCATAGTATTCCACTGTGTGAATATACCACAGCTTCTCTATCCATTTGTTTGTTGATGGGCACTTGGGTTGTTTCCAACTCCTTGCTATTGTGAACAAGGCCGCAATAAACATGGGTGTGCATATACCTGCTTGGGTGCTGGTTATGGTCTCTTTGGGGTATATCCCAGTAGTGGAATTCCAGTAGTGGAAATGGTATCTCTATTTGCAACTTTTTGAGAAAGTGCCACACCTCCTTCCACAGTGGTTGCACCATTTTGCACTCCCACCAACAGTGAATAAGGGTTTCAGTTTCTCTGCAACCTCGCCAGCATTTGCTGCTTGCTCTTTTGCTCTTCTGACTGGGTGAGATGCTATCTCACAGTGGTTTTGATTTGCATCTCTCTCAGAGCTGGGGGAACAGCCCTTTCTAACAATAAACCCAGAGAACATGTGAGGCTTCGGCACCCTGGCCTCCAGGGGGCACCCTGGGTGAGCTTCTTCCAGACATTTTTGTTTGTTCCTCAACAATCACATACACAACAGAGGGAAACTCTGCACATCCCACAATCTCTGCTTCACAATCTCTGCTGTCCTTATGCCCATCTCTGTGTCAGTCCACTCTATAGAAGGCTTTCTCCTGTTCTCCGGCTCTCTGCTTTACTCAGCATGATGTCCTCCGAGGACCAGCCTCCCCTGACAATGTGCTCAATGCACATGCACCATCCAAGCCTCTGAAAGGTCCCTGGCTGCACCTGCCCCAAGGCTATTGTCCATTCCTGGAATATCCGGGACTCTTCTCCAACACCACTGCTCAAAAGGCCATTTCTTCTTCTGTCTTCTTTATTCATCATCCGATTTCCCCATGCATATGAAACAACTGCAAAGACCCAGAACTGCATGCACCAGAGCACCCTGCAGCCCAAGAGCAAAGTGCTTCAGCTCCTGGGAAGAGGCCCTGGGAAGGGAGGTCAGCACCTGCTGTGTGCAAGGTGGGGGTGAAGGGTAGTGGAGATCAGCACCTGCTGTGTGCAGGGTGCGGGGGTGGGGGGTATGGCAGTGCGTATGGAAGCCAGCTGAAGGGCGCTTTGGAGGAAAGGCCTGGTGACCCACTCTGACAAGGCCATCGTGAAAGTCTGTGAGCCCGATTCTCCTCTGACACAGGGTGCAGGCGACTGATGCGATGACCAGTGGTGTGCTTCTCTTTGCTTCTAGCCCAGGTGGCTCAGCAGATAAAGTGCTCAGCAGGCAGCCCCTCTGGGAGAGAGATGAGGCCACTGTCCTTATCCGTACAGCCCGGGACGCCCTGTGGGGACACCCTGCTGTGTCCAGCAGGGCCCAGGATCACTGAGCATACACAGGAGGGCAGTAGGTGGGTACTGTGTGAAAGAATGGTTACATGAAACGATCTTCAACTGCTAGTCATCGTTTGACTGCGTTTGGCTTGGTTTGCTCAGCTTCCAAGGAATCTTTCTGAGGTCAGTGGGTGATACCGACTGCATGGGGAAGGAGTCCAGCTAAGGTGCCCAGCCAGGGAAGGGTCCTCTCAGTGGCCGGCGGCCCCCCCTGCTGTTCAAACTCAGAAGTGCAGGTGACCAGCCAGAATGCTGGATTTATTTGCGGGGCCCTCCTGACCAGCCTGGAGCCACCGCAAGGGGTAGGGTAATGATATGCAGGTTGGGTGAGGATTACAAGGTTGATTTGATTTCTTGTGTGATTAACTATCTCTGAAAACCAGCTGGAGGACTGGCGATGGGTCAGTTCTAACTTGAGGGTACACAACAACAAACTTTTTTTTTAATTTTTATTTTTTTATTATTTTTGTGTGCGTGTACCGTCAAATCAGATCTGATTGGTACAGGAGGAGATTGTCCCTCCTTCCCTGGCAGAGCATCTGGTGGATTCGAACCGTGCACCTCTGGGATTGTAGTTGCAGCTTCTTGCCACTAGGCCACCAGAGCTCCCCTAACAACAAACTTTTTAAATGGATTTATATCTCAAAATCAAGAAGACAAAAATTCTCACCAGAGGACCGATAGGCAACATCATGTTAGATGCAGAGAAGACTGAAATCATCAGCGATTTCGTTTTACTTCGATCCACAATCAACACTCTTAGTAGCAGCCGTGAAGAAATCAAAAGATACTTGGCACTGGGGAAGTCAGCTGTGAAGAGCCAGCAAGGGGGTTAGGGAGCAGGGGCGTCAGGTTGAAGCTCAGGGGCACCTGACCGAAGCCATGGCCTTTTTGGTCGCTTCCTGTGCATCTGGAAGTTGGGCAGTGGGTAAGGAAGACAAAAGAATGGACACTTCTGCGCTGTCGTATCAGAGAAGTGCACTGAACATCCCCCGGACGGCTCGCAGAGCCCCAAGTCTATGCTGGACCAAGTGCAGCTAGGGTGCTCCTTAGGACGATGCCCCTTGGTCTCGTGTCCTCTGCGTGTGTTGTGAGGAGGGGCCCTTGTTGTTGTGAACCATCAAGTTGGAAATGAACCACAGCTGACCCTCCAGTGGGTTTTCAGCAGCAATTAATTACACAGGAGGAGAGTGCCCATCTTTCTCCCACAGAGCAGCTGAAAGGTTGCAGAGCAGCTTTTTACCACTAGGCCACCAGACCTCATGCTGGGACAGGCACAGGAGAGTCTAGTCCTTGCAAAAAGACACCACAGAGGGCCGGTGAAAAAGACCCTCAACAAGATGTACTGGCATAGTGACTGAACAACGGGCTTCAGCACACCACTGGCCGAGAGGACACACAGCGTACAGACCGTGGGCCGAGAACGCACAGCGTACAGCAAGGCCCGGACCGCGGGCCGAGAGCTCGCACAGCGTACAGACTGCGGGCCAAGAGCTCGCACAGTGTAGGGCAAAGCCCAGACTTCGGAGGGTCACTATGCGTCACAGTGGACTGGACAGCCTTACAACCACAAAGCTTCTATTGCTCAGACCACAGCTCATCGATGATGGAGTCAAGATATGAAGCCAGTGTTGCCATCTTTCAAACACACATGCCCGAGCAGGGGGCCTCTGCATGTCATTGGTGCTAGACGTGCAGTCGTGTGAGGCCCTTTCCCCACTGCTGTGCACATTTGTCACAATGTCTTGTCCCTTAGCGATTCCAGGACAGTTGCTGTGGCTTTGTTTAGGATGCGGAGCCCCGCTGTTCCCTGGGAAGCATCAACACTGTAACCTTCCGTGTTGAACTGATTCCGTACCTGCTGGGAGCATTTGGAGCTGTGTTCTGGCCTGGATTGTGTCCCCCGGGAAAGCTCTGTGAGAAGCCAAGCTCTTCCCCGTGGCTGTCAGAGCCTTCGTGCACAGTGATGTACAGATAAGACTACTATCCTAGAGGTGAGCTGCTCGGATCCACCGACGGCTCCGGAGAGGAAAGCTGATCACTCTGCTCCAGAAGGATCCAGCCTCAGAGCCAGCCGGAGGGCGGCCACGCAGCAGTGCTGGCTGGATGGCAGCGGGCTTGAGGGGGCGTTCCGGTTTTGTGGTGACTTTAATTCTATTTGGTAATAGGATTCCTTTGTTACATTCATGAGGTCACAGGAGGGCAGGGCATATCCTAAACCTCATCAAAGGTGAGATAATCTGAGCAGCAGAGACTAGGAGATAAACAAGCACAGTGGGAGACAGATTCCACGCAAACATGGCCACGGAACCCAGGGACTCCGGGAGAGACAAGAACCTTCCCCGGGTGGACAGAGAACGCTGTCCCCCTAGAGCCAGCACCCTGAATTCAAACGTCTCTCTTCAACTGTGAGGATGTAAACTTCTGTTTTCTCAAAGCCACTCTCTTTGGGAAATGAAGATGGCCACTAGCCCAGAGGCATCCACACAGCTGAGTTTAGAGGCCAGCTCTGGTTCTCAGGGAGTAAACAACGCGATTGGAGCTGACACGGTGGTTACAAAAATAGGCTCAAAGACCACTGTGAGGCTGACCCGGCCCAGGCTGCTCCTTCTGTTTAACGTGGCTCTGATACAGCACCAGGATGCACCTTCCTGTTGAACGTGGCTCTGAGACGGAACCGACCACACAGCACCTAACAGAAATGGAAATGATGATCAAGTTTCTTCCACACCAATACACTAACGATCCAAACAGATGGTGACACTCACTCACAGATAATCAACAGAAGCACCAAGGTCTTCTCAGAGTCATCTGCATCTTAGATGTCTAGGATTGTTCAGTTTGTGGTGCTGTCTTTTATAATCAGACTTAACTGGACCACAGCAGGTAAGTGTCCCCCTGAGGCCAAGATCGGAACTCCCAGCCTGCCTCGAGTGTCATTCATCTGCTTTTATCTCCTGATGCCAGCGGCCCTTGCTGTCTGAAGACCAGAGCCATGGGGAGAATGCCATCTAACCACTTGTTCAAGGAGACCAGACAACCGTGCCAGGCTCACCCAGGCATCTCGTCACATGGGCAATCTCCTCTCATGCCATTTACTGCCTCTCAAAACCTGCTGGAAGGTTAGCCGCGGCTGAGTTCTAACTCCACAGTAGTTAACAATAGGGCAGCGGGCAGAGCGGTCATGAGCCGGGTGCTGGGCTCAGGCTGTGTTCGAGTTCTGACTCCACTCTTTCCCACTTCCCTCAAGCCTTTGACCTCTCTGAGTCTGCCATCTCACCTGCTGCAGCTGTCACTAGCAAGCTCCGACTCACAGCGTCCCCGGGGCCGCAGGGTGAAGGCCTGGCCTGTTGTACACGCTGCCGCTGTCACTAGGAAGCTCCGACTCACAGTGTCCCCGGGGCCGCAGGGTGAAGCCTGCCGGCTGTACCCCAGCCTCAGCCTCTCTGCTCTCGTGTCACCACCAGCCTGCGTGCCTGAGGGGCTTGCTCTTTCCGACTGATCCTCCTTCCTGAGCACGAGGTCCTGCACCAGAACTGGCCGCTCCTCATATCGGATATATAGTGGTATGGACCTCTGTTACAGGGGAGCTCTGGTGGCCTCGTGGCAAGACCTGCCGTGTGAGTCCCCCAGCTGCTCCTGTGGAAGCAGATGGGCAGTCTCTTCCCGTGACGTTTACAGCCTCTGAGGACCCGCTGGGGGCCAGCTGTGGGTCGGTCCCAAATCAACAGCCCAAACCACCACTTGTTACAGCACCAGTGTTTTCAGTGTTTAGAATGGCATCCTGTGTGCACAGTGCTTGGCACGGGGAGCAGCACACACCACGCACCAGCATGCCTGCTGCCACCCCACCAGCAGGGCTCTGAGGCTGCAGGGGCACCCCGAATGGCTGCACAGCCTTTCACAAAGGAGGCCTGGAGCCCTGCCCAGCAGGCCCTCAATCCAGGACTCACTTCCTAGCAAGCCCCCACGTTCTTTCCCTCTGCTCCCTGTCACACCACCCTCCCAGGGGTGGGGTAGTAAGAAACTGGTAGGAAGAAGGCCACAACAGTCCTGGGCAAAGTCTCTGTGGGTCCCATGCAACGGCTGGGTGGGATTATGCAAATAAGATGTCTGCGGCCTATCAAGGAGATTGGTCAGCTGGCTGCTAATGTAAATAAGGCATAGGAGCCCTAATGAGGGGCTTGGTCAGTTCTGACAGGCTTGAAGGTGGACAATCGAGAGGGGACCTGAGTGCCACCAAAAAGAAACCCCAGGATAGGACACGTCCTTCAGACCCAGGTCCCCACACCAGCCACCGCCTAGCCGTGGGTGACAGAAAGTGCTGTAACGCTGGAGAGGGCGAGAAGTGGCATCAAGGGAGGCAGGGAAGCAGCAGGAAGACTGGGAGGCTGGCATGAGAAGGCAGGGGGTGGGTACAGCAGGCATGCTGACCCTTAGAGCAAAAGCTGGTGGACTGGAGGGCCTCTGGACATGTGGTGGAGCCAAGAGCCTGCCACACCTGCCCAAGCAGGGCAGAGGTGAGGCAGAGATCCAGGGCCAAGGGCCAGAGAGGGAGCCTGTCTGAAGGGACTCTGTGAATGGAGTTGTTAGAAGCATCGAGTTGGGTACAACTCACAGTGATTCTATCAACAATAGACCTGACTGACCCCTGTCCCATCCTGTGCCACCCTCGCCGTCTCCAAAATAACGTGAGGCCATTGCTGCAGACACTGTGTCAATCCATCTTGTTGGGGGTCTTCCTCTCCTTTGCTGACCCTCTTATCTTTCCAAGTATGTTATCACTTGCCAAGGATTAGCCTCGCCTAGCAACATGCCCAAAATATGAGAGAGGAAGCGGCACCATCCTTGCCTCCAACGAGCATGCTGGATGTATTTCATACATGGTCCCAAACTGTTATCTGTTCCTTTCCCAATAAACTGCATAGTCTGCATGTAGTCTGTGAGTTGTGTGTGGCCACTGCAATGAAGTGTCCAATCAAGCAGTGTTGCTTCAGGTGCCCCTGCCTCAGAACAGGCAAGAAGGTTGGCAGGTGAGGGGTGGCTCTGATGTCCACCTCATGGGGCCAGTCTTGGGTTGCTGGGATTGACATTGTTTCTCGCCTCTCGTTAAGATAGAGATGAGGGACCACCAATCAGCCAGGGAAACGCCCGGCGCGCACAGGTGTGCAGACTGCGGGGTTGTTCACGGCACAGGCCTGGGCAGCCCGCCCGGAACCGGCGGCGGTAGAGCTGGGCGTACAGTCCATCACCAGATCCGCAGACACTACAGAGGATGAGCTCTCGCTCCTGGGGTCCAGGCCCGCACACAGGCAGAGGTGACCCGCCCGGCGCTGTAATTAAAGCCTTGAGCACTGGGAGAGGCTCCTTCCAGCTCTGGTCACCGGTACAAAGATCACGGGACTGTGGGGTGCGGGGGAGAAGGAAGGCCGCTCATTAAGACAGGGTGGGGTGAGCAGAGTGAGTGAAACTCAGAAAATGCAGGTGAGGGTTAGGGGCCTCAGGACAGGGCGGAGGCAGAGCGGCCCGAGGCCCTGGTTGGAGGGAAGGAGGTGGGCGGGCCTCGGCTGGACCCCGCCCCCTCGGCTCCTGCACCTTCTCCTCAGGTGCGCACCGGTGAGGGAGGCTTCGCGCTTGGCCAGGTGGGCGATGACCGGGCTGGGGAGGCGCTGAGGGGAGGAGAGGCTGGCATCTTGCCACTACGGGGCTGGGGACCGGCTGTGTGGTTCCCGGGGGCCTAGGTGTCTCGCTGTGCTCTGAGAGAAGACCGCACCCCTGCACCCCCATCCCGCTGCTGTCCTAGCCCTGGCCAGCCCACTGGAGGGGAATCTGACTCACAGAGACCCCTTCGACAGAGGAACTCGGCCTCACAGGGTTTGTGGGACTGTAAATCTTCACAGAAGCCGACTGTCACTTCTCTATCTGCACAGCGGGCCATCTGTGGGTTCATAGGCCGGCTGGTCAGTCACGGCCTCACGAGGCTACGAGGTCAGGGAACTCACAATCTGGGCTTGTTGGGTGGGCTAGTGGACGGTGGAGGTCCTGGGGTATGCCCTGAAGCATTCTGAGGGCCTCTGTCCCACGACTATTGTCCGACGATCCTGTGTCAGGACACTGTGACCCTGTGGTGTCCACTCCACTGTACAGAGCCCGGAGCCTGTCTGGGGAGGCCCAGCAGTCAGGAGGAAGGGCAGGGCTGGCCCCATCTGCAGATTCCTGAAATGCCGATGTGCACAGCGGCCCTGACTGGGTCCTGGGAGGAGTGTGGGCTGGGGCTGGCAGGCAGACCTTGGGAAGAAGGAAGCAGACAGTGGGTAGGGCGTGACGCAGGGAATGCTCCAAGCCAGGGGCCGGGACACTTGGACTGCTGTCTCTCCTGGCTTCCCTTGAGAATGAAGACTGTGGGCCTAGGGTGGTCCTTGAGAGGTCCCCAGCGGCAGGAGACCCTGCTGAGTGTTTATTTTGACCGTCACTTTGATTGGACAGTGGAGACCCTAGGCCAGATGAAGGTGTGGCCAGGCCTGTGCACAGCTGTCTTTTCCAGGAGCGGGGGCTATGGTGCCCTCCCACCTGTGGGCACACCTGAAGAAGTCCCTCCTGTACCTGAGCTGTTTCTCCTTCCTTCTGGGGCTGGCCCTGCTGAGCACCGGGCCCAGCGTGGTCCCCGCGTCCTACTTCTTCATCGCGTTGAGTTGCTTCTTGGTGTTTGTCCGGCTCCTGGATGCATTACTGAGGAGGGGGTGCCCAGAAGCGCCAGCCCAGAGCCCAGGAACCTCGGAAAACGCTAGGTGAGTGGAACCCTGCCCCCAGGCCGGCTCACTGTCCCTGCCCTGGACTAGGCCAGCCAAGGGCTCAGGCACAGTGGACAGACAGGAACCGGAGAGGGCTCCTTTCAGAGAGCTGCGGGTGACCTTCTTTCTCCTTCACCAGGGACAATGAAGCCTTTGAGGTGCCAAGCTATGAGGTGGCTGTGCAGCTGGAGCCACCCCCCAGCCCCCAGACGCAGGAGGATCCACCGCCCTACAGCACTGTGATTGCTCTGGGGCTTGAGGGCCAGCCGGGCCATACAGAGGCACTCAGGAGAGGGGCACCCAGGAGAGGGGCACTGCGGAGGCGAGGGGCCTCAGAGGGCTCCCTGACCCAGGAAGGGAGCTCGAGAAGGCTCCGTGTCGGCTTGCCGCGGGCAGCGTCCACTGAACCAGACCTGCAGAACCTGGAGATGACCACCAGAATGGAACCCCTTACTCCACCCCCTACCTATGAGGTCGACTTCGGTCACCGGGTCGAGGACAGTGTTTTCTACCAGGATAACTGGGCACCACCATAAACTTGTCTCCTGGGATGTACCTCTCCGCTCTGACTCACTGGGTCCTCAGACCACCTTTCCTGGTGCTTGAAATGGGCTGCACCCCTGCCTGGACCACACGGAGGGCAGGCTGTACTATGCCCATGGAGATGTTGTGCTTCGCTGGCATCTTACAGAGACCTGATGCCGGACTGAACATATCCACTAAGCACAGGGGACACGCTGGACAGAGAGGACAGGAGCCTCTCAGGCAATCGGGGCCTCCAGGTTCCGGAGGGGCTAGGAATGCTCCAGGACGCAGACCGCGCGCAAGGGCGCACTGCTGACAGTTGGCGTCAAGGGTCTCACCACGTGTTCCACAACCTTGGCCACCTCTGGGGCAGGGGCTCCGCATCGAGCACGTGGGCCAACCAGGTGTCACCAAGGATGCTCTGCGGGCAGTCCCAGGGGAGCCTCGTGCCAGGCCGGGCAGGTCTCGTGCCTGGTAGAAGGTTTCAGGCCAGGGCTCTCGGCCTGGCACGATGTGGCTTCGCCCCGGTCCCCAAATACACCTCAGGTCCTCTGTCCACCTTGAGCACCCGCTCAGCTCAATAAAGTTCGCCCGTTTCTGTCCCAAGGTTACTGGGAAACGCAGCGCGCAGCGCCAGGAAGGCCCGATTCTCCAGGGAACCAGGGGCCAAGGGCGACCCGTGCCCGCGACAATGACCGTGCGGGCCCTACCTGCTTGCACCTGGGCGCATCTCGGCGGCTGCAAATGCTGAGATGCGCGGGGCGGAGCCTGACCTCGTGGGGGCGGGGCCGGCTAGGCAGAAGCGACGACAGCACGCACTGTGGTAGGCGGCCGGCCGGCGTGGAGGCGGGGACGGTCCGCGGGGGCGGGGCCAGCCGCCGGAGGGGCGGGACTAACGCGGGAACGCAGGCTGAGCATCCCTGCGTAAAGGCCCACGCGGATAGGGGCGGGGCCGGCTCGCTTCGGGGAAGGGCGAACTCTCGTAAGGCACTCGTGGGGGCGTGGTCCGCTCACGTGGGGGCGGGACTAACCGACGTAGAGGCGGGGCAGGCCGCGTAAGGACGCTGCGGCTCCTGTAGGGGCGGGCTGAGAAGGGCGTGCGCGGTGACGTCACAGGCCGGAGAGGCCGGGCGCGCTCTGCGTGTGCCGTCACTGGGCGGGGCGTCCGGCACGCGGCGTCCGGTTCGCTGGGCGGTGGGCGGTGCGCGGCCAGCGCGGGAAAGGCGAGCAATGGCGTCGCCGAGCGCGGCGTCTCGGCCCGCCCTTCTGCCGGGAGGGCTTATGGCGGCTGACCGGGGTCGCAGGTGGGTGAGCGGCGTCCGGCGCGTGCTCGTGGGGCTCGGGCGTGCGGCCTCGGCGCGCTCACCCCGGGCACCGCGGCGACGGCGCACTTCCTGGGACGGCGGGGGGCCCGGGGTGCTGTGCGGTGGTCCCCCGCGCCGGGGCT